>NC_054756.1:4920080-5053395 GCF_018143015.1 Lytechinus variegatus | reverse complement strand
ACAATAAAATCATTAAAACAAATATTTCACAATTGGTTATAGAGGCTTACCCTTAATTAAGCCCAAACAAACTAAGATTTCTTAAACGGTCTGGTGAATTTCATAGATGATCTGTCATTCGACAGACCACCTGTATGAGGATGAGAATCGATCGTGAGGTTATCAAGACATAGGATGTCGGGATTAGGTGTCCGGATAATCAAAATTATTGCGGTTTCCTCTTTTATCTTTGACTAAAAAACTAGGGATTGAAAATTGTAATTGTCACCTGTTCTATAGAGTATTACCAAATACTTTGTACTAAAATTTGTAGAAATTTCGCCTGCAAAAAAAGTCAAATGCCTATTTGAAACTGAATGTCTGGATACACGACCTGTCCGGGCACGCAACAACTGTGTATACAGCAATAACAATAATATTAATAATAACAACAATTATGATATCTTTAGCCATTTCGGTTCCGAAAACTGGTCCCCCAGTGGACCGTGCTTTTCTTACCCCAGCTTTGGCTCGGCTACCTAGGCGCTCAAGCATTGGAGGAATTTCTTCCCACTTTCTTGGGTTGAGTGCAGCAGAATATTGGTACATTTCTTGCTGAAGGAAAACATGCCATGGCTATGAATCGAACCCACGTCCCTCAGATTGAAAGACGAGAGTCGTCACCACTATACCACGGCGCATCAAAGCTGTTATTTTGCTATTGAAAGATCCTTTATCAACAATGTAAGCCCTTATTCACAGCCTGCCGCCGTTATTCTTAAGTTTTCTTCCTCCTTTTCGTTTGGTATGTTGACAAATCATAAAGGGGTGGGCGTGTCCCCACTGTAACACTACCCACACTGCAATATTGCCTTAGATAAATTATTGATTTTTCTTGCATGGTAAGAGTAATAATACGAATCCGCCAAACCTAATTGTCATCATTTGGATTGTTGGTTGTTGCATAGATCAGACGTATTCTTCATTTCAAGATGGCATCGTATTTGTGCATTATTTTGCTGTTCTCTTTCACCGTTAGTGTGATCGCTCAAGGCAAGTAATATGTCTTTTCATGTCTGTCAGCAGCTATATAACAATGGTATTTTCGCTGAGTGAAATAATATTATACGGGCGTATCAAAATAAAGAAAATCCCAATTTAAAAGGGCTAAAACGGAAGGGTCCTTGAATATTAAGACTTGCATTTATAACATATGAAGAGCTCACATGCAAAAGGTCTTAGGTCAATTTTTCATCAAATTTGATTTTTTTGTAGCAATGTATAGCTGTTTAGTAGCTCTAAAATATGGTACCAAAGGGGTTAGGTCCATGTAAGTTTGTTTGCAAAAGGTATTAGGTCCACAATGATGGATTTTAAAAGAATGTAGAAAAAATATTGAAGACAGGTAGATTTCTTTTATACCCAATAATATGTTCTCATGGTAGGGCATCAAGAAAAATTAGTTTCGCATAAGTATATTTCAATATGGGTGGAAAAAAAAATTATTTTCTGGGAGTGGACCCAACCCTTTTGCAAAAAAAAAACTCTTCTGAAGACCTCATTTGTCAAAAGGGGTTAGGTCCATTGCTCATAAACTTTTATTGTTTTCTGTCTCAAAACCTGTAAATTTTAAGCCGCTCTGATGAAAACAAAGAAATTTTTAAATTCTCATGAAAACGTGAATGAAAGTGGAAAGGAAAAAAAATCACCTTTTTAATCAAACTAGTTGGGTTTATTTTAGTTTGCTTGCAAAAGGGGTTAGATCGACAATGATGATTTTTAAAAGAATATAGAGAAAAAAATGAAGATAGGTAGATTTCTTTTTCACATGATAAGGTAGTGCATCATGTCAATTTAGTTTCTCCTATAAATATTGCAAATAAGTGACAATAAAAACAGGGTTTTTCTCGGAATCGTCAAAAGTGGACCTAACCCTTTTTTAAACTAAACTCTTCTTATGAAGCTAATATTCAACCTGATCTTCGCATTGGCAAAGAAATAACTCGGCCGCTTAGGCATTTCTGAAAAATTTCATCTCATCCCCAGAGTTGTCAAAAATTGTAAAAATTGAATATTTACTGATGACTAAACATTAATTAGTTGAGTCATGAGTGGTCTACAAGGGGCACGTACGGAAATAGTAAACACCTCAAGAGTTTCTCTCTACTATTTTGGTCAATTTAAAATATAATGTTTTATAATTTCTTTAATATTAGTCCTCAAAAATTGGATTACCCTTTTTATACGCATTAACACGTTTTTATTCCAGTGTTAATTTCATTCGGGTTTAGTGATAACTAAAAGCACTCTTCCTCTTCTCAGTATTTGCTCTTAAATGTGTGGATATTTATTTTTCTATACACAAATAAAAAAAATGCTCTTCAAAGATATGTAAAATATAAACTTTGAGGACACGTTCACCCTTGTAAAGAAAATTGCCTTTCCGCTTTTTATCAGGTATGTATATTTTTTATATTAGGTCAATACCTCTCCATCAGTGCAGTTCGGAAAAGGTAGAAATGATAAAAAAAGAATATTTATGATATCAGATAATTCTGGACTAATTAAGTTTTCTTAAGGGTGACCATTTATCTCTCGCATATAAAGAGGAAGTTCACCCTGACAAAAAGGATTTGTAAAAAATTGCAAAAAAAATATTGCTGAAGATTTGAGAAAATGCCATCAAAGAAAAAAAATATTAGAATTTTAATCATTTATTTGTTGCGTCATATGCGAGCAGCTTTCCTTCATATCGCATGGTAAAAATTCAATCGATTTATTTCATTTTCTCCAAAAATCTGACTTTTTTTCTTTACTGTCCCTTCAGTCTAACATTAGACAAATCATTTCACACCGGTTTCTAATTAGAAAACAGAACTAAGACATCATGAACCATTAAAAGAATTAAAATTTATGCACTTTATATTACATAACATTTGAGGCAACTGGTCGTTTATCTGTATATGCGTACATGTACTTACGTATTGAGTAAAGTAATATTCCCTTCATATCGTCGCGTGCTTTTTAAATTCAGAGTTTTTCTATTCAAATACAACATTTTCTCGCTCTGTTGCTAAACGCTCCCTCGCGAAATAACATCTAAATGTAGATTACATTGCTCCATTAAAGTGCGAATATATGAAGTCATTGATCTCTGCAAAATAGGAGACTGCCTTGCAACTTTTTTTTGTCAAACTAACCTCTCTATATACTTCAACCACCGCGAATATAACAATACCAATACCATATTATTGAAGTTTTTTTTTACTCTTTTTTAATCCTGTTATGTAAAAGCGCTCCGAATTTTTATCATTCTTTAGGGATTTTTTGGGAAATGGTACCGTCGCTATAGACCAATTTCACAACGTGAGAGGGCAGCAGACTGGTCGCCATGCTGCGGTGGGCGAATCAACTTTTATAGTACACAAGTCAATAGGGTATTTGGTACATTCGTTCGATTTTTTTTTATTTTGGAACAATTGAGCAGATTTCTTGTAAGATTCACAATGAGCATTAATAGGAGAAGTGCCGGTCGCAGCTGTGCTGGGTTCAATTGCCACAACAATTGGAGACAGCTTCAGGATTGGAAGCAAAGTGAATGTGAAATTCACTCGCCTTGGACTCATGAAGCCTGTTTGTGTGTGAAGCCGTACTCCTTGCATAGGTTTCCAGGCCGTGATGAAGAATGCGTCGCCAGTGGATAAAAAACATCAACAGAAAGGACTTAGATGGAAATATCAGTCCTCTCTCTCTCTCACACACACTATCCCTCTCTCTCCCTCTCTCACACACTCTCTCACTAGCCCACCCCCTCTCTCTCTCTCACTACCCCCCCCCTTTCTCACTATTCCTCTCTCCCCTCTCACTATCCCCCTCCTCTCACACATACTCTCCCCCCTCTCCCCTCTCTCATCCTCTCTCCCTCTCTCTCGTTCACTCTCCCGCTACTCTAACACAATTTACTAGCAACAAGATGTGAGCTCCCTGATGAAAACCAACAGCGATTCTTGGTCATCATCAACTCACTTTTACTGACAAAACTAAGGGGAAAAAGTAGCCAAAGTGCAAAAATTCATCATACCTTCATCGGTCAGATATGGCCATTGTCTTACATCGTCTACCCAGGTGTCCATGCTTTATTTTATTGTTTTATGATGAAGTTAATGACACAATATCAGAGCTTATCTGTAATCTTTCATTGAATTTGTACACAGAGCCAATCGCGGTCAGCGCACTTGCACACCGCAGCAATGGCGTCGCCGATAGAGGGCCAAATACATAAACAGGCCGTGAAATTGGTCTATACATCCCTGATTGAGGCTAAACGTATTTAAAAAGAAAATATCGTTTAGAGTCAGGAGTGTCGATCCATGTTTTGGATGGCGAGAGGGAGCAAAGAGAATGCACAAAGTATAACGCAGAATTTGGCACGTGAAGCTTACCTAAAAATTTTCATTTTTTACATTTATTAGTATTTTCATGTCAAATTTGATGATTTGATTGCGCATTCACATAAATTCAAACACATTTTTGCAATGGATTCATTACTTTTTTTTCAAAATTATTAGGCAGAGCAAATCGATATGTTTACCGTATCCCCAATATTAACTTGGCGCCGTCCCATGATAGAAGTACCACGTAGAATGATTTGACTCTATTCTCTAGATTTGTGTTATAAAGTGCAGTAATCATTTGGTCGTATTCTTTTGCAGCCTTTATGCATGTTAAGTATCCCGACGATTGTTTCAGATGTACATTTATTTGGTAGTTCAAAAGTGCTCTAAGCGCAAGGATTTACTAATATATATATTATATATATATATATATATATATATATATATAATATATATATATATGACTCATGTGACACAGACACCTTTCTCGATCACCAACAAATTAATGCGAGCGCGAAGCGCGAGCTGATTTTTTAGTATACTGACAGGAAAAGCGTGCCTGTTTAGGACTGTTTGTAATAACTCATGAGGAGGATACATATCTCACTACACAGATAGTACATTACGAGTGCCCAAAGTGAGTTGAAATTTCTTTATATTCTGACCTGAAAACTTGATATTCTAAGCATTTTTGGTACCAATGATTAAGATTTGTATCTAAAAGAAGAATAGATGCGAGCGCGAAGCGCGACCTGAAAATTTGTGTAGTGAGATATGTATCCTCCTCATGAGTTATTACAAACAGTCCTAAACAGGCACGCTTTTCCTGTCAGTATACTAAAAAAATCAGCTCGCGCTTCGCGCTCGCATTAATTTGTTGGCGATCGAGAAAGGTGTCTGTGTCACATGAGTCATATATATATATATATATATATATATATATATATATATATATATATATATATATATATATATAATATATATATAATATATAATATATAAATGACTCATGTATATAATATATATATATATATTATATAAATGTCATATATATATATTTTATTTATATATATATATTTTTTATATATATATATATATATATATATATATATATATATATATATATATATATATATATAATATATATATATATATATATATATATATATGACTCATGTGACACAGACACCTTTCTCGATCACCAACAAATTAATGCGAGCGCGAAGCGCGAGCTGATTTTTTTAGTATACTGACAGGAAAAGCGTGCCTGTTTAGGACTGTTTGTAATAACTCATGAGGAGGATACATATCTCACTACACAGATAGTACATTACGAGTGCCCAGAGTGAGTTGAAATTTCTTTATATTCTGACCTGAAAACTTGATATTCTAAGCATTTTTGGTACCAATAATTAAGATTTGTATCTAAAAGAAGAATAGATGCGAGCGCGAAGCGCGACCTGAATTTTTTTTTTTCGATCTGAAAAAATGAGTTTAATGGACGTTTTTGATAAAGATCAAGATATATATCCAAGAAAAAATGATAGAAAATCGAAGCAGGAGTTCTTTTGAGGCTTAGAACTGAAAATGGGACATTTACATTCACTATTTAATCATGAAAAGTATGGGTTTTTGCGACAGAAATGATGCGAGCGCGAAGCGCGAGCTGAAATTTTTTTTTATTCCAATCTGAAAAGCGGACATTTTGAGCACGATTTTAAATAAAGAACGAGCTGTGTATCCCAGTCTCGCTTGCCGAACATTACAATCTTGTTTTTCTTTAATGCATATCCGGAATTATTGGGGGGGGGGGCAAAATGATATGTTTGCCCCCCCCATATTTTCATTGGTGGGCGATCGCCCCCCTGCCCCCCCCCCCAGGATCGACGCCTCTGCTCTGCTGGTATACGTTGAACAAACTTGTACAACAGTGACCATTCTTTTGTTCGGAGAAAGTGGTTAACAATGTAATCCATGAACGCAAGTCTGATATAGAGTCGTGAACAAAGCTGCTACTTATTGATTTGCAGTACATATTCAACGTATGACGTCACCATTGTATAGCGAAATTGTAACCTAGTGTTGGATCCAAACTACTTGGTAGGAGTATACAGAATAATGACAATAATGATGATTCGCAATATTTGAGAGCGTACTAAGGATGTATGACGTCATTACTCAGATTACGGAATGCACCCTTGGATGGTGCAACGTCGGATTTATTTTGTGCAAAATGAGGGCACATTTTACACGCATGTTATACCATGGTCACATTTGCTCTACGGCGGCCGTACGGCGAGTCGGAAACAGTCGTTTTATTCATTTTTATTTTAACCACCGACATGTAGCTGGAACAAAAAATGTTAAAACGGCTGGTTTCGACTCGCCGTACGGCCGCCGTAGAACAAATGTGACCAAGGTATTACGGTCTTAAAAGCGAATCGTGCTTATAGTGTAACTCGCCGGGTAAGTTCGCGTAAAAGTGTTCTATTGTAAATATAATGTACGAGCGCACAGTGAATGGGGAGAAAATCAATTCAGTCCAAAATATTCACGCCCAAAACACTCTGTATCAGTGGCGGACCGTGACCCCGAGGAGACAAAGCATGGGGGGGGCACAGCATTGTTCAAAAACAATGCAGTGCCCCCCCCCCCAATGCTTTGTCTCCTCCGGGTCACGGTCCGCTACTGCTCTGTATGTTTCTTTTTTCCAACTACTTAGGTTTTTCTTTTGGGGTGGGGGTTGTAGTCCGTTCTAGAAAAAGACATCTTTCTCATCAAAAAATAAACGAGATTTAAGACGTATAATAACCTGGTAAAAAACTGCAGCATATTTTTCATTTAGAGCAAATCACAGGCGATCGTGTGCGTGTTCATGCAGTGGATCCTATGATCATATGCGTGCATCCGGTGCGTTGGTGTACAAACAAATGGTTCCCATAGAGATTTCAATAATATACATCTCTATGATGGTACCAAACAACACAGAGGCAGTGCGCGCACACACTGGACAGATTTTCAATCAGCTAGGGAGCGAGTTACACTATAGCAGGAGTTTACAGTTAAAGACCTTAACAAACGTCATACACCAACCCGAATAAATTGTGGCAGTGGTCGTAGACAAGAAGTTCATCTTACCTTAACATGGTATACTTTTGTGACGTCATTAAAAGACGTATATTTTTGGTTTGTTTTCGGATAAATGTGATCCCAACCCCTGTGCCAACGGAGGGACCTGTGAGGACGGAGCTTGTTCATGTGAACCTGGGTTTTCAGGCATTCTCTGTCAAGATGAGCGTTTGTATTTTGTTTGTTTGTTTGCTCCTTTATCAATGCATTCCCTTTCTCACAGTACAATAACCTTAAGAATGCAGGGAATCTTTAAGGAAACAATTCTTTTAATTGAAATACATTTTCTAAAGTACATAATAATATCTCATGACTTTCAGGCCTGAAAACGGAAAAATTTTCCAGCTGTAAATGGGGACATTGTCAAAACTGAATTAAAATAAGGAAGCCCTGAGTTACATTTGGTTGATTAAAGGTTATGATAAAAATGATTTAAAAATCATGATGAAGAACGAGTTGCCTGTTGAATCAAGCTATTATAATACTTGTCGCTTCGTTCACCGACTAGCATTGATGGTGAAAGATTTCCCAGTCTTTGGAATTTGAAACTTTCGCAAGCGACCTCTTACTCCAGTCAAGTTTATTTTATTTTCATATCTCACAAAATATTAAATACAATGTAACTTTCATCAAGAAATGATAAATCATTAATGATAAAATAATACTATACACCGCAATAATTCAATACAATAAAGACAATAGTTATAGTTACATGTAACATTCGAACGTTCCAGATTAGATATAAGATGAGGATATGAAGGGTAAACTATCAAAAAGCAGAGCTTGTAATTTATATCTTGTCTTTTATTCTCTTTCCATTACCCCCCCCCCCTCTAATGGCCATGGCATTTGCTATGAACCTGTAGGATACAATTCATATTGTTCTAAGTATGAAGTATCACTAGATTCTTAAATTTGCAAGATTCAAGTTCAACCCCTAGGGAAAGAACGGCTAGATATAGACCCTGCAGCGGGCCCTGCAGTGAATTTATTTGTCAATCAGAGCCTCTTAAAAATATCTTTAGTCTAATCCGGCTTGGGGCCCGTTGCAGAAAGAGTTGCGTTTATTAAAACGCAAGCCAAAAAATCAATCGCAAGTCCCAAGTGCGCGCTGTTGATTGGTTGAAAATCAAGTTGCGCATGATTTTTAGAGTTGCGATCGATTGCAATTCTTTCTGCAACAGGCCCCTGATCAGCATCTGACAACTACGCAATAATTACCTTGAATATCAATTTGTGTTCCAAGATTCATGAGTTATAAACTGGATACATAACGACACACTCCAAAATGTTGAACAGTGTGTTTTCTAACACTCCTTTCGCAGGCTAGAAATGAACTAGTCCATAGAAATAAGAATATTCTATGTAACAAGATCCTTCCTTAAATTTCAAGCAAAGTAAGATACACATGAGATAAAATTCAATCAACATAACTGGTGAATAATAACTGTAAACATACGGTCAAATGTGCAGCTTCCTAAAAAGTCAACAAACCGCGACGACTTCGTATTGTATTGTGTGTGAGATAATGTCACTGCCCAGCGATGGCGCCTTGCCTAAAACATTTCTGCATGTAAATATTCATGACGTCATATTCTAATGCATCAAAATATGCTAGTGAATACAAAGTTAAAGGAGATGTGTGTCAAATGTGTGACCTTCCTTTCAAGAATTCTTGTAAATTTATTGATTTTGTTTGAGAGGTATTGAATATAAGGGTCAAACTATACATTTATGACTAAATATATATATATAGTGTTCCATACATGTAAAAGCAGTAGAGTACCGAAGTGATGACGTCACAAAAACCTTTTATTTTGCATTTTAGCGATTTTTGATACCATAATTTGGTAGCGCATGATGAACCAATGATGAACTACCAAAGTTTGTGAGAATCGGTCTGTGGGGGCTTGAGATTTGACATCATGAAAACAATTAGCCCCATTGAAGTCAATGACTTATATTATTGGCCTGGTTCTTAACTTTTAGAACCAAGCAAATAGGATATTGACTTTAATGGGGCTAATTATGTATTCATAGGGTCATATATAGGGGCTCCCATGGACCAATTCTAACCATATTTAAGTTGTGGTGATTTTTTATCATGCTCTACCAAAAATATGTCATTAAAAGCGCTGAAATGCAAAAAAGGGAAAATTGATTGCGTCACACTTCAGTAATAGCTTTGATCCAACTGAGGCATGGCTTGTCACTGTTCAAAACTCACCTATATCCGACAAAGGAAATTTAATTGGTGGTGTGGAAAATCTGTTTATCTGACGGTCAATCGGATCGGGGTCGCCCTAGCCACTAACCCGTCTCTGTGGTCTAGTGGTTAAGGCACCGGCGTTTAAAGCTTGACACCCGCGTTCGACTCCCGGCGGAGACATTTTTTTTCGGCATCACCAATATTTTTTTCCAAAGGGCATATTTAACTAAACGTTATTTTGGTCTTTCTGTTCAACAGTCTGTCACCCAATTGACAGCCCTTGTCTTAACGGAGGAACATGTATGCCCACAGGACTTAATTGTTCATGCACTGATGATTTTGAAGGGCGATTCTGTGGTTCAGGTAAGAAAGGAGAAATAGATGTTTATTATTACCCGAATCAGACATCTGAGCAAGGAATTTACAAAACCGTATTACCCTAGGTTTCATGAATATCGGGAAGGGACGGGTATATTTTTTGCAATTTTCTCGGCCTTTCTGCGCGTAATGACTTTACAGGCAGAGATATTGCATCTGCCATCTAAATACAGTGATTTTTTTTGCCAATGTCAAATGTCCATAATTCATGTAATTTTGTTACCCGCTCAATCAATTTATTATATTGTTCATATGTAATTTGAGATGGCTATCCACTATGCCCATTTTAATGTGCGAGAGAGCGAGGTGAGCCAGCAAACTTTCAGAGATGGGAGATTGCTTGGTGTTCCGGCTATTACTTTATTATTTTGTAAGAAAATAAAAACGGTCTTGAAATATAATACATATCAAATCTTATATAATTGTAAGCTAGGGTATAGAACGAACTTTTTAAAGTAGCTCTTGAATATATTTTAAATACATACAAATCTAATTCAAGATGAAACTATGGGGTCAATATTTCAGAAGCTAAATGACAGTTGGGAAATATGCAAATCATCATTGTACTTGTATCATATTGAAACGAGCAAATAACATCCTTCATTTTATTCAAATAATTGTATTAATATCTTTGGGTCAGTGTTAGGAGAGTATTGAGACATCAATGAATTGCAAACCGATTCGGGTCAGATCAGTTCTTAAAGCAAATGGCAGCCTAGAACAAAATACAATTTGACTAGTTTTTAATAGGAACTCGTCAGAACGAACATAATTTTAGATTAACTTAGATGATATTCGGTTGTCAATGGAGCAGACATAGAGGTTTAAAGGCGTATCATTATGGTAATTCATATTCGTCCGCCATGAACAGAATCGTGGTTGGCTACGCAGAATGTGAATCTTAGAATACATTGTTCCCACTGTCGTGTGACCCTTTACGAACACCATGACTGACCTTTTCTAACTGATCGCAATTTCCTTAATCTTTCAAGATTTTCAAAGGATCAATGTTATTGCTACGACTGATCAGATTACGATGTATTACGATTACACAAAGAATAAGACTAGTTTCTTTTTTAATTGTGACGCAAATCGTAGCAGCTGGAACTAAGCAATCTGTCGCGATCCTATTTTCAAAGAAACTTGCAATTGCATTTGATGAGAACACCCTAACCTATAAAATCATCTCGACCAAAGCTCGGAATAGAAGCAAGACTACTTAAATCGAAATTGAAAACCCTTTCGATCCTCCCGATAGAAATAAATACAAACTGAATTCGAAGTCGTAATGACTTCATCATCAGTTGCGGCTTGAATCCGAACACAGGTAGATTTCTGATTTTAGTATTTCTAGCATTGTGCCGAATGTGTAATAAAATTATTTTTACTAGGAACTTGTAAATTTAATTAGTCAGGGTTATAATTGAGCAACGTATAGAGTAGAGCCACTTCTTTATATGTAGCTGTTAGAGGAATTAAAGCCTACTCTTTCCTCTCCAAGTAGGTTCTAGGTGGTAAGAGTGGCAGAACTATATATCACAACCGCCTTTTTGCATCAATGGGGGCTCCAAAATGGTGAATTTTCCAATAAATAAGCAATAATGAAAAGGGGGTTGGGTGATTTCCACAGCCCTCTGATGTGGATAGGCTTTTATCTGTGAACATGTCTTTATGTGTTGCTGTTAAAGCAAAGCCTATTATTTTTCTCTCCAAGTATTTTCAAGGGTGAAAAACGGCAGAAACATAATCAGAAATGACTTTCTGCCTCAATGGGGTCTCCAAAGTAGTGATTTCTTCAGTAAATAGGCATAATGCAAAAGGGATGGGTGAGTTCGAGAGCCACCTGGAGGGGGTAGGCTTTTATTTTCCTGCACTTCTTTATATGTGACTGGTAAAGCAAAACCTATTCTTTCCTTCCTAAGTGGTTTAAAGGCATTAAAAGTGACAGAACTATATATCAGAAACGCCTTTTTGCCTCAATTGGGGCTCCAAAATGGTGAATTTCAAGGGGGGGGGGATTTCGACAGTCCCCTGAAAGAAGTACGCTCTTATTTGCCTGCTCTTCTTTATATGTGGCTGATAAAGAAAAACATATTCTTTCCCCCCTGATAAATAGGCAATAATGCAAAATGGATGGGGTGATTTAAACAGCCTCCCGGAGTGAGTAGGCTTTTATTTGCCTGCACTTCTTTATATGTGGATGATAAAGCAAAACCTTTTTTTTCCTCCCTTAGTGGTTTCAAGGCAGTAAAAGTGACAGAACTATATATCAGAAACGCATTTTTGCCTAAATGGGGGCTTCAAAACGGTGAATTTTTAAATAATTATGCTAAAATGGAAAAGGAATGGGGTGATTTTAACAGCTTCCCGGAGGGGGTAGGCTTTTTTCTGTTCCAGCACTTGTTTATATGTAGCTGATAGAGCAAAGCCTACGCTTTTCTCTGCAAGTCATTGCAAGAAAATGAAATTGGCTTTACATTATAGTAGAAACGCACTTTTGCCTCAATGGGCGATTCAAAGTGGTGAAATTTACAATAAATAGACAATATACATGATAAAGAGGGGGAGGAGTTGACTTAGACAGCCCCTGAGAGGGATAGGTTTCGATGTGCCAGCGCTTCTTAATAATATGTAGCTGATAGAGCAAAGCCTACGCTTTTCTCTCTAAGTAATGGCAAGAAAATAAAATTGGCTGTATGATATAGAAACGCCCTTATGCCTCAATGGGTGATCCAAAATGGTGAAGTTTTCCATAAATAGGCAATATACATTGTATAAAGGAGGGGGTGACTTATACCACGGTCACATTTGCTCTACGGCGGCCGTAAGGCGAGTCGAAAACAGCCGTTTTATTTATTTTACTAAAGCCACCTAAATGTAGCTCGTACAAATAAATGTTAAAACTGCTGTTTTCGACTTGCCGTACGACCGCCGTAGAACAAATGTGACCAAGGTATTAGACAGCCCCTGAGAGGGCTAGGGTTCGATGTGTTAGTGCTTATTTGTGTAGCTGGTAGAACGAACTCTACTCTCTCAAAGCAATAAAATACTATAAATCATAAACGCTTTTTTGCCTTAATCGTAGGTCAAAAATGGTGAATTTACAAATAAATTGGCAATAAGCAAAAGGGGGAAGGTGTGACTTCCCCAGCGCCCCCCCCCCCCCGAGAGGTGTTGGCTTCGATGTACGTGCCACTTCTTTTGATGTATCTGGTAGAAAAAAACTTACTCTTTTCCTCTCCAAGTGGTTTCAAAGTAATTAAAGTGGCTGTACTGTATAGCAGAAAAAATATACGACAACATGATATAGCCAAGGGGGGGGGGGGCTTCGACACCCCCACCCCATGAGAGTGTTAGACTTTGATGTGCCAACATTTTGTTTTATGTAGCTGATAGAGAAAAGCCTACTCTTACTATCCAAGTGGAAGAGCGGAGATAATTGCATTTAATTTTTAACTATACACTGTACATATTACACATGTTATACGTATTAGTCTATGGAAATGCATACAAAAAGCGACATTTCTGAAATTGAAGTATTCAAGTTTGACACCTTATAGATTTGCTAAAAAGCATGATACAGAGTTGGAGTTTCATCCACATGATAATAGTATATCAATAAAGTTTTCTGGAACATTTCAAGGTAATTGATTCATTTTCCTAGAATTGTGTAAATTCATGTATTTGCAAAATTTTCAATTTTTGGGAAAAATGACGAAAATACAGGTTTCTGCTTAAAATATCAGCCAAATAATCTACTTATCCCCTATAAATGGTACCAAATTGTAGGATATTGATTTGTCTTTCATATGACACTCATTTTGTGGCAATGAAATGTTTATGTCAAAATGTATGTACGAAAATTCAAATGTTCTGAAAATTTGGCGGCCATTGTGAAAAAAGCGCCCTCACGGGTTAATTTTCAGGATACAGCCTGGTTACTTCATATATTCATATTCAGCGTAAAAAACTGGTTTAGAAGCACTATATGAAAATTTCTCATTTTCCTTGTGGCACCTTGCTCAATTATAACCCGGACTAAATGCAAAATGCTATTTGTTCAAAGAGTCACAACGTAGTTGATCATATAGTTAATGCTGCGCTTTACAGACATGACACGAACGTCATACACCAACCCGAAGAAATTGTGGCAGTGGTTATAGACAAGAAGTTCATCTTACCTTAACATGGTATACTTTTGTGACGTCATTAAAAGACGTTTATTTTTGGTTTGTTTTCAGTTAAATGTGATCCCAACCCCTGTGCCAACGGAGGGACCTGTGAGGACGGTGCTTGTTCATGTGAACCTGGGTTTTCAGGCATTCTCTGTCAAGATGAGCGTTTGTATTTTGTTTGTTTGTTTGCTCCTTTATCAATGCACTCCCTTTCTCACAGTACAATAACCGTAAGAATGCAGGGAATCTTTAAGGAAACAATAATTCTTTTAATTGAAATACATTTTTCAAAGTACATAATAATATCTCATGACTTTCAGGCCTAAAAACGGCAAATCTTCCAGCTGTAAATGGGGACATTGTCAAAACTGAATTAAAATAAGGAAGTCCTGAGTTACAATTGGTTGATTAAAGGTTATGCTAAAAATAATTTAAAAATCATGATGAAGAACGAGTTGCCTGTTGAATCAAGCTAACATAACTTGTCGCTTCGTTCACCGACTAGCATTGATGGTGAAAGATTTCCCAGTCTTTGGAATTTGAAACGTTCGCAAGCGACCTCTTACTCCTCTCAGTTGAGTCAAGTTTATTTTGTTTTCATATCTCACAAAATATTAAATACAATGTAACTTTCATCAAGAAATGATAAATCATTAATGATGAAATAATACAATACATCGCAATAATTCAATACAATAAAGACAATAGTTATAGTTACATTTAACATTCGAACGTTCCAGATTAGATATAAGATGAGGATATGAAGGGTAAACTAATTTATAGCTTGTCTTTTATTCTCTTTCCATTACCCCCCCCCCCCCCCCTAAGGGCCATGGCATTTGCAATGAACCTGTAGGATACAATTTATATTGTTCTAAGTATGAAGTATCACTAGATTTTTAAATTTGCAAGATTCAAGTTCAACCCCTAGGGAAAGAACGGCTAGATATAGACCCTGCAGCGGGCCCTGCAGTGAATTTATTTGTCAATCAGAGCCCCTTAAAAATATCTTTAGTCTAATCCGGCTTGGGGCCCGTTGCAGAAAGAGTTGCGTTTATTAAAACGCAAGCCAAAAAATCAATCGCAAGTCCCAAGTGCGCGCTGTTGATTGGTTGAAAATCAAGTTGCGCATGATTTTTAGAGTTGCGATCGATTGCAATTCTTTCTGCAACAGGCCCCTGATCAGCATCTGACAACTACGCAATAATTACCTTGAATATCAATGTGTTTTCCAAGATTCATGAGTTATAAACTGGATACATAACGACACACTCCAAAATGTTGAACAGTGTGTTTTCTAACACTCCTTTCGCAGGCTAGAAATGAACTAGTCCATAGAAATAAGAATATTCTATGTAACAAGATCCTTCCTTAAATTTCAAGCAAAGTAAGATACACATGAGATAAAATTCAATGAACATAACTGGTGAATAATAACTATAAACATATGGGTCAAAATGCTAATGTGCAGCTTCCTAAGAAGTCAACAAACCGCGACGACTTTGTATTGTATTGTGCGTGAGATAATGTCACTGCTCAGCGATGGCGCCTTGCCAAATACATTTCTGCATGTGAATATTCATGACGTCATATTCTAATGCATCAAAATATGCTAGTGAATATAAAGTTAAATAGACATTATTATGTGTATATATATATATATCAAACAATATTCAAAACATATATTGTACAGTGATATATGTTTTACAATTGAAAAAGGGAAGGACTATTTTTCTCCTCGGTGGGCTGATACCGGACCCACGTGACCCCAAAAGTAATAAGGTTTCGCTGTCTGTGATAAAATTTTGCCACACCCGAATTGTTCGTATGGGGGTAAAAACAGAAAAATCAAGCAGAAAAGGTAAGAAATTAGTTTGGTCACTTTAATCTTCTGTCATATTGTGGGGATCGCTTTTCTACAATAAAATTATTTTATCATAACCAACATAAGTTCCTTAATATTTTGTTTATGGTATTGACAAAGTAGTCATCGAATCTTGTCGGTACCCTGTAAAACAAACGTTCATATTAGTAAATGACGTGTAATTAAATTAGAATCAATGCTTGTGTTTGAATGATGTATTTCTCTCTCATTTCATAATTTAAAGAAGATATGGATTTTGATACGTGTCGAAACCGAATCCGCCATTTAGTTATGAACATTTTTTAATGTATATTATTCCCCTCTCCATTTCTCTTTTCATTCTTTAATCGGTGTTGAAGAATCATAGGGGCAGCACCCTGTCTCCTGCAGCGATACTCCGACTATATAAATGAAAACGGATGCAATCAAATGAACCCTGAATATCATTTGCAACTTGATATTTCATCAATGAAAATCGCGAATTCGGGATTTGCGTTATGATTTGTTTTTAACTTGGGTATAAACCCCACCTCTTCTGCAACGGGTCCCAGGTATGATTAACCTTGACCATGTTTATAAGACTAGTTCTTAACTCTTGTCTCTTCATATCTTAGTGACATCTGTTGAGTGTGACAGTGGTTCAATGACTGTCACCATTGATAAACGTCTTATCTCTGGTGATGCTGCTGAAGTTCATTTCACAAACAAATCCTGTTTTGGAGTCGAATCCAGCTCAAATCCTAATGAGATAACTCTGACTACAGACTATATTGAATGTGGCACCATCACCGAGGTATGACTCGTAAAGAATTATATAGTACAACATTTTATAGGGGGTAGTCTCGGCCGAATATGATACGGAATAAACAGATGAATGATTATTGAAATCGCTGAAAATTTCGTCGAAATCTGATAAGGAATAACGAAAGTTTTGACATATTAGCTGATTATTTTGTCTATCTCTACTTATTATAATCTGTTAATATCATACATCATTATTTGTTCTGATTGTGAACATTGGCCAGTTAAATATTAGATTCATATATAAACCTCTAATACGTGAAACTAAAAGATTTATTCATTTTTTTTTTGGGGGGGGTTAAAGGTTAATCTTTATGATTAATAGATTTAGTCTTTAGTAATATTAGAATTAACTCCGTAGTTTGCGGATACGACCCAAAGTATTTTGTTTGACCATTGGAACTATTGTGTAGACAACAAAAATCATACCTCTTGGGCGAATATAAGATGAAAAATGTTACTTTGTAAGTAACAGCAGCCATTTTAGACTTCATTTTTAGAAGTCGTCTTCGATTTTTGACATTCTGACCTTTTATCTTGTCGTTATGTAATATTTGACCCTTTAAACAATGTTTACCAAAATGATATTCCCTAGGCGTAGAATGTAGAACGAACTGTCGTTTTTTAGTATGAAAAAGAATCCATTTTTGAGGGCCATGATCTTGATTTTTTTTGACATACATGACAAATGGCTGTCCCCGTACCCTTCCAAATGTTCTACCAAACCCTTAAAACCACAGAATAGAAACAAAACTAAAGACACTTAGTTTGTGATTTTGATACTTTGACAGCCATTTTGGACTCCGTATTGGATTGTGGAAAGTGCTCCTGGAGGATTTACGAGGACTTTTATTAATAATAATAATAATAATAATAATAAATAATAATATAGGGTATTTATATTGCGCACATATCCACCCTGTTAGGTGCTCAAGGCGCTCCTATATTACCCGGCTCTGCTAGGCGTTCATAGCGCACATAGCTTTTTAAGGAATTACTTCCTACCGGTACCCATTTACCTCACCTGGGTTGAGTGGAGCACATTGTGGATCAGTTTCTTGGTGAAGGAAATTACGCCAAGGCTGGGATTCGAACCCACGACCCTCTGTTTCAAAGTCCGAAGACTAATCCACTGGGCCACAACGCTCCACATTATTATGTTATTCTAAACATATTCCTGGGCCTATCCTGAAAAAATCAGCTTGTTGCCAGAAATGTCCTTGTTAAAGCTATTGTTCCTTGCCTACTTGTTGTGAATTAAGAATTCTAACATTTCTGCTTCTTCTACAGAAAACATGCAGGTAGTAAAACTGTTGAACATCTTGTTTCCATTACAGGACAGAAACTCTACAGTGGTTTTCTCCAATGATATCACTTATGAAAAACCTGAAGCTGAAGGAGATACAGAAATCACTCGTGAATATCAAATGCAACTTCATGTTGAATGTTCTTTGGACAAATCAGAAACAGTTGATGGGTCCTTCAAACCACACCTTGGTAAGGTTGCCTTCAGCGACAAGAGCACTGGTACCTTCGATCTAACAATGAAAAGATTCGAGTCAGCGAGTTTTGCGAATGAAGACTCCAGCACCGTCTGGCTGGGTTATGAGCTCTTCTTCGGGGTAAATCTTAATTCTGTGCAAAGCGTTGGAATGTTCATTGATGAAGCCTGGGCTACAGCTTACCGCGATCCGGATAGTAAACCACGACACGATCTGATAAAGGACGGGTAAGTGCACTTTATATGGAACCCTCTTGAAATCGTATACCAAATCATGAATGGAGCAAGTTTTCTGAGTAAAATCTATAAATTAAATCATAGATATATTGAATATTACAGTCATATTTCATTCATCTTAGTATATCATAAGTAATTAAAATTCCAATTATTAATACCGTAAGAAAAGGAATTCCAGGCCAAATTTTGCCGTAATTGCCATTTGCATTATTACACTATAGTACGCCTCATAAAAAGTGTTTTAGCGGTGAGAGACCGGTTTAGTGTCAGCAATAATCGTTTAAGTTTCCTGTTTTCGTATTTGATACATGACTTTGGTTTCATAAACAGCTTAATTAGCCTTCAATCTAGTATTCACTTGTCAATGCTGCATCATATGCAATATTCTAGTTAATACCCTGTCATCGTAATTCGGAAAATGCTTTAGTCATTAGTTTATTCATTTAAAAAAATGATACACAAGTCATGTAGAACCCAATTGCTCAAATATATATATGATTTTATATTATTTATGGTTTCCTTAATAAAAAAAACCCCGAAATAATAAATTGATAAAAAATAACATAATGTAGGTTCCCATTCCCAAAAGGTACAGGGAGAAAGCGTTGCAACATGATGTTCAGGGAATTGTCAGAAGATGAACCACAAATTTAGACGTCAACAATGCAGGGCCCTGATTTTTGTCTCGCCTGCATAGATTGAAGAGCGAGACTAAAGGCACCGCTTTTGCGACGGTGTTGTCAACATTAAAATCCTAACCAATTTAATTTTTCTATGTCATCATAACTTAAGAAACACATGGACCTAGTTCTTGAAACTTACACATAGGGGTTACAAGTATTATTGAATATCCTGTCTGGGTTTCGGGTCACGTTACTATGGTCAAAGGGCATTTAGGGTCAACGAACTTTGACCATGTTGGGGGTATTTGTGCAATTGTCATCATAACCTTAAAATTTTATGGATCTAGTTCATGAAACGTAATCATAAGATCAATTAATTATCCTTGAATTCTCTTTGAGAGTTTCAAGTCACAGCCTCAATGTCAAAGGTCGTTTGGGGTCAGCGAACTTTGATAATGTTGGGGGTATTTGTGGTATTGACATCATAACTTAAAAACTTTGTAGATCTAGTTCATGAAACCTGGACATAAGAGTCACCATGTATCTCTGAATGTCATGTGAGCGTTTCAGGTCACATGAACAAGATCATAGGTCATTTCAGGTCAATGAACTTTGGGCATGTTGGGGGTATTTGTTGAATTGGCATCATACATGTAACTTAATGTAAGTTAATGGATCTTCATGTACACATGTAGTTCGTGAAACATAGACACAAACCTAATCAAGTATTTTTGTACACATAATGGGTCACATGCACTTTCAAGATGAAAATCTGATTCAGTAGTTAACACTTAATGTATATAAGTAGAATCTATAATTTGTAATTACTCTTCGTTTTTTAAATTAGTTTTAACTTGTCTTTTAATTTACTTGATTTATTTGGGTTCAATATACATTTAAGAAAATTCACGTACTGCTAGCTTGTTTGATTGAGTAAATCCAACCCAATTAGGCAAAGATGATTATTACTTATACAATCATGTTGAATTTACTTATATTTATAAATTAACGCCTTATTTAAATAATGCATGAATATTCTTTAGAGCAAGTAAATGATTCTTTTTTAAATAAATGTCATATCTATTTGTGTCTGCAATTGTTTTGGATAGGGGCGTGCAAACTATTTTATTCTTTTGTTGAATCAAAACAATAGCAGCAGTTAAGAGTCATTTAGCAGAAATTTCAGATTTCTTTTTAGGCTTTTCGGAAAATACTTATGTTATTCTTACTGTTTTATTTGTAAGAACGAAAGGATCGCATATAAATATCAATTTCAGTACCAATACATGTACAGTTAAGTGACAATGCAAAAAGTCTAATATTTGGATAAAAAATGTCTAAGATGATAATTATGCCACTAAAAGTGGGACGTGGGGGAGTGGACTTTCGTGATTCAAAAATTCACGGAGTTCCACTCCCCATTTGTTTTTTTTTCAAATATTTTAGAGATTGTTTTACTTAATTGAATTAAGTTATTGTAACTTAATCTTCTTGAGTAAATTGGATGCAAAGAAAATGAGTACATTTTACTTAAAACTGCCAAAGTCATAAATACTTGAAAAAAAGGGCAATTTGAGTAACTTCAACTAATTTTTTTTTTTACAGTGTGGTCATGGTCAAAGGTCACGTTGTGTCAATGGTCATAGTATTTTATTATCATATGAGTGTTTTTTGTGATCAATTATCCAATAGCTGTTTTCAAAGTCAGTACTGCTGTTATGTTAAATCATGTAAAGCAGGCGAGACTGCCAGAGGCGTTTCATTTGTTTTTTTTTATTGGAGGTGCTGATCTAAAGTTTGATAAAAAGGCAATGGTTTTAATAGAACATTAGTTTTGTCCGAGAAATTTGACAAGCAAAAAAAAACCGTTTCACTACAAAATGAACGTCACTCTTGTCCCGGAAAAACATTAATAGAAATAAAAGGGTTTATACAAAGTGTAGGACTTACGGGACACATTTCTGCATTTTGCCACACCAACAAGAATTCCAGGGGGTGCTGCATATGGAGAATGATATACGCTAAATATGAATTTCTTGAGTGCAATTCAGCACCCCCGCAGGGCCCTGGGAACGATTTTTTGAGTGGAGGTGTTGAAAAAACAAAAATAAATCAAAAGGTTTTCACTACAAAATGGAAGTAATTTTAGTTCCGAGAAAGTTGAAAAGCAAAAAAAAAAGAAAAAAGAAAGAAGGAAAAGGGTTTCACTACGAAATAAAGGTCATATGGAAGTTGTATTTTTCTATTTTTTCACACCTTCCGGAATTCCAGGAGGTGCTGCCTATGGAAAATGATGCATACAGCACCCCCACGGAAAATCTTGGGGGTGCATCACCCCAAGCACCCCCGCTTCCAAGGGCCATGCAACAATGTTGACATAATAATAATAGAGCTAGTATATAGGTTTGTTCACGGATATCGGAAATATAAGTAATTTGATTGATTTTTAAACTGAATTGATGCCTGGGTGGTAATTACTTATTGATTTTTATTTAGTTTTAAAAAGCGAATATCTAAATAGATAAACCTATACTAAATGCCAAAAAATAAGAAAAATTTGTTAGACAAAGGACAATGAAAATCTAGTAATCGTCTTAAAAATAGAAATATTTTTGTCAAGTATGTTGAGTCGAAATAAATTGTTCACAAAAAATTGAAAATTATCCATTTTAAACTGTACAGTTTGATAATTTTAATTATGTAATCTAATATTAATGAATATTTTTTTTGAGGGGTCCACGATTTACAAGCACAGCTTCACAGTGGACCTCTCCATTTCCAGCATGTTATTTTCAGCCACAAATATTCCATAATAATTATATATATATATATATATATATATATATATATATATATATATATACCTGGTGAAAAAGATATTTTTCTCATTTTTTCATCATTTTTTGTCCCTCAACCAGTTGTATTGCCAATAAGATTAGAAGAATTATCCATATACTTTATGCCCAAGGTGTATATTTCATATAAAATGCTCAGATATTTTTAACATGGTTTATAATATCTATATTTCTGAAAAATAAATGGGTCAAAAGTTTACATACACTTCACTGTTGAAGTGATAAAATGCGTTTAAAAAAGAGGTGCCATGGCTTTCAAGTGGACTTGGAAATGACTTGAGGAATGTGATAATGCTATAATGTCAATTGAATAATGAATGCAGAATTATGCATACCTCTTCCTTGGACATTTGAAGCATGATTCACATTCCATCTTTGTCAAGCAAAGCTAGAATATGACCGATGAATAGGTTTTTTACTTTTGAGTAGACTAATGGCAAAAAATGTTGCCCCGAAGTTCCTGCAGTGATTCAGTGTTGGTATCTATAAATGGTACCACCAATACCATGATGATCAGCACTGCACCATTAGCACCATGGAGAAGTCAAAGCATTATACCGAAGACCGTAGGAAACGTGTTGTTGATTTACACAAGTCTGGTTCCTCTTTAGGAGTCATATCAAAGACTCTAATCATGCCTTGTGCTTCAGTGCAAACCATAATATGCAAGCATAACACTCTCGGCACAGTGCAGACTCTACCAAGATCAGGGAGAAAGCGAAAACCCAACCAGACAGCAGTACACAGGCTTGTCCGTACAGTTCAGCTTAACCCATGGATGACAAAAAAGAGATTTGCCAGGATCTTAAAGTTTCAGGAAGCAAGGTATTCCTCTCTACCATAAAGCGAGTCCTCCATGATCATGGACTGAGAGGCTGCAGGGCGGGGAAGAAGCCTTAACTCCAGGACCAACACCGTACAGCCAAACTGAAGTATGCTGATGAACACCTGGGCAGTGGCGGTGGCAGCATCGTGTTGTGGGGATGCTTTGCAGCAAGTGGTACTGGCTCACTCCTGAAGATTGATGGCACCATGAAGAAAGAGGACTACCTGAAAATTCTTCAGCTAAACCTGAAAAAGTCTGCTAAGAACCTCAATCTTAGCCAAAATTGGGTTCCAACATGACAATTGACCCGAAACACTAGAGTCCAGACCTGAACCCTATTGAGAACCTATGGACAGACCTCAAAAAGCATGTTCGGTCAAGGGAACCAAGGAATGTGACTCAAGTCAATGCCATCTGCCAAGAGGAGTGGTAAAAAATCCCATTGGAGGTCTGCAAGAAGCTAGTGTCGAATTGTCACGTCTACTGAAAGATGTGAATACGAATGGAGGCAGTGCTACCAAGTATTAGGGCTGATGTATGTAAACATTTGACCCTCCAATAAACTGGAAATATATCTATTATGAACCATATAAATGTCTCCAAGTGTTTTTTTATTGAAGTATATGCCAGATATATTTAGAAAAGACCACACTTGTCTGCATCCATGAAATCATATGTTGGCAGGAATGAGTGAAAGTGTAAAAAATTGAGGTTCACTGTTTGTCTACTAGGTGTACGTAAACTTTTGGCCCCAACTGTATATATATATATATATATATATTGTATTACATAATATTACATTTCAATTTGTTATAACTGTATTTATGATGGGTTTTGTTAACTGTTTTGTTGGAAATGAGAAAAAATAAAACTGAAACTGAATTATTATTCAATTGATCATTAATTATATATACATATATATATTATTTTACTAACTTTTCACCATCAAGTCCATGATATAGAACTAATTAAATGGGCAATTTTATGATACATGTAAATCACGAGATAAGTAGCTTCCTAAGAAGATAATTTTCCAACATAGCCACTTGAAATATGCGGTATTAAATTCAACACCAAACATAGGGAATAGAAATGCGGTGTTGATCAACACTAAATATATTCACTGGAAGTATGTGTTGGTAAATCAACGCCGCTATGTGTTATGAGAAGAGCTGATAAATTAGATATTGCATAATTTAAGGAATAAAAGACAAAAGTAATAGTGAGTGAAGGACATTATCGACTGTATCATTTACATGTCACTGACTTGTGCATAATATCTGTCTTGTTAAAATAAGCGAGATTTTAAAAATGTAAGTTGCTTATTTTACATCCGAATTTGATAACATTTTCAGCATCATGCTGTTTCGATTTTTAGCGCTATGCTAAAGTATTTGCACGTATTTTGGTGAATTAATCATCCAGAGTGCCGTATGGGCATTGCGCATAATATGAGACTATCAAAATATTTTCATAATGTATTGACTTTTAATACAGTGTAAATGTATTTGTCATTTTAGGGAGCTTTGACACATATCTATAATAAGGTAATCATATGATAATATGAACATGTCGCACATACATGTATGTGTCAAGTAAAATCCTACAAGCAAAGGTCACATCAACCGATATAAGGCCATGCATTAAAGCAGACCCTAATGTTATTTTTCTAAAAATGACAACATCAAATATTTCAAAAGGAAGAGGATGTTGGAAAATGAATACAGAGGTGTTAAAGGAAAATGTTATCAAGAGAAAATGAAATTATTAATCACTAATATTTTAGAAAGTACAATTTTATCTCCTATCCAGATATGGGAAAACATAAAGATTGATGCACATGAATTCACACAGAGGTATTGTAGAAGCAAGGCTTGCAAAAGAAAGATACGAAGACTATTTTAGAAAAAAAAAGAAATTGATGTTGACATGGATCTCGGTGAACAGAAATAATACATATGTATAAAAAAGAATTGGAATATATGAAAGAGAGTGTAAAGATGATGCTATTAGAGCAAGAGTCGGGTGGTTAGAAAAAAAGGGGAAAAGTGCGCAAGTTATTTCTTAGGTGTAAAGAAATGTAATTCAGAAAGAAAAAAATATCACCCAGTTGCTATCTGTAAGCAAAGGTAAATATACGAAGTATACTAAATAAACAGAAATATTACAGAAAACAGTAAATAATTATATCAATTACATATATCAATCAGTATAGGTTCCAAAGCTGAGTGATGAGGGGAGAAATAAATGTGAAGGGTTGTTTACAAGTGCCGAATGCAAACGTGCTGCCTTTTCTATAAATAAAAACAAATCACCTGGTTTGGATGGTATTCCCATAGAGTTTTATCAAACCTTTTCGAACGACATCAAAGCTATTTTATTATTGAGCGCTCTTAATTAATGCTTCACACATTCCGAAATATCTGAAAGTCAGAAAGCTGGCCTTATTACAATGATTTATAAGAAATGAGATCATAAAGAACTTTCAAAAAAACTGGAGGCTAATCTCGCTTTAAAATTGCGATTATAAAATTATGCTCATAGTTTCGGCCGCACGATTGCAAACGCTTATCGGACAAACTGGTTGAACATCACCTGTCTGCTTCCAATATGATGTCATTGAATTTATGAAAAGGAAACACCCGTATGGTGCTTTAGTGATGTCAGACTTTTCTTAGGCTTTTGATGTAATATAGATCAATTTTGTGTCTTCATAGCTGGAAAAATGAATTTTGGAAACAATTTTCAGACATGGATGAAAATATTGTAAACAGATATTTGAAGCTCAGTATTAGGTAATGGCTGGATATCAGTCTTGTTCAATTCAAAGGGGAATCAGACAAGGTTGCCCAATTTCAGCTTTACTTTTTGTCCTCGCAGCAGAATTTATGTCTAATAAAATAATAAATACATAAAAGGTTAACCTGTTTTGAAACCAGAAAATAATTGTGAGGTCAAAGTACTACAATAATGACGAAGAAACCTTGTTCTTTGTGTTGGATAAAAGATCACTAGGATTGATGAATTAAGAATTTAAGTTATTTGGAAATGTAACAGGTCCAAAACGTAATATAATTACTAAAAACAGTGAAAATGTGGGTGGGGAAAAGTGACTCAAAATGGTCACTCAATGATGTTGTTCTATTATGGACAGATGTTCCTACGAAATACTTATAGGGTTTTACACCTCACCTGATATAGAAAAAGCACGTAAATTGAACTGGTAAAATAAAGTAAAGAAAAAACGACGATTATTGGATAATTGGGGAAAAGAAAGCTTACAATATTTGGAAGAGTAACCATTGTCAAATCTTTAGGTTTATGTCAGTTAGTTCACATTCTCATGGTTGATATTATTCCTGAGAAAATCTTTAAAAGACTGAATTCTTCAATATATACTTTTATTTGGCAAACCAAGATTGAAAAAGTTAACGGACTATTATGACCAAGAAACTGGACAACAGAGAGATCAACATGATTATCTACATACCCCAAAATTAAGCTTTCGACTAAGATGGCTGGTGCGCACTCTTGCGTCAAGTAAAGGAATTTGCTTAATATTTTAGGATGGTTGGAAACTGCTCCTTAATTCAGACTTTGATGCTATGAATGTAAATCATATATGCAAGCACCAACTTCATTGCCTTTTACATTGAAATATTACAGGCCTGGTTAAAGATAAAGAATAATGCTTGTCTACAATATCGCCCTAAAGTAAATTGAAACTTTATTTACCACAATCTTCATAAAAAACATACAAATTAAGAAGTATGAATATTTCAATAAAATACATTACAACAAAAGTGAGTATATTTAAGAATAGTGGAAGGATCACTGAGAAGTTACAAGGAACTTATAAGTTAGTGATCCTGAAATTAACACAAAACAACACAATAAAAAAAATGCAATCAGGAAATACAGAACAACAAACATAACAAAAGTATACAATTGTATCTATAGTAAATTGTAAATGAACTACAATACGCAACTTTGTGGCACAATAAAAAAATGTTACCTTTCGCAACATCACCCTATTTTTTGAAGGATGGTATAAATCTGGGATAGTATTTTTGAAAGATATTCCCAGGAATGGAAATTTCCTATCTACAATGGAAATTTATTCCCTTCTTAAATCGCAGAAGAGTAAGCAAGTATTGACATTTGACTACACTTTACTACATCAGGTTATCCCTAAAACTTTAATAATTCAACACCTTGTACCAATCGCAATAATAAACCTCCATTGGAAATTCCCAAATTATATGTAGGAGCCAAACAATCATATTAAATATATTCATGATATTTCAAGTGTGGCATATGTGTGGCAGTGTATTAATACTGTTTTAAAAAATACCCGACATTGTATGGAATGCGAGTAAACTTAGAAAGGGATATTTTGATAACTTTATGGAAAACAAGAAGGGAATACGTACCTGACAAATCAAGTAATGAGAGCATGCAGTGCGAGCTGAAAATATTGATACAGAGACAATAAAACGGACATTTTACAGAGCACGTTTTGAAAATCAATTTGTAAATAAACTAAAATAATGAAAGCCCGATGTCGGAGCTAAAATATGCTTTGTATCTTGACTTCAAAACTTTACATTTAAAGCTCCTTATCAGCCGATTGAGGAAGAATCTCATCAAACATGCGATGACATGAGAGATTTTTCAATTATATTTTCCAAATCTTCCCTTCACCTTATAGTATTCACTCGTCTTTCTCCATTCTTTTCTCCACCAAGGGGTCCGGGTCACTCGGGCTCCCACTCCCACTTGGATCCGCCTATGTAAATTTGATAAGGCAAAAAAGGGTTTCGCTGCAAAATGAAGGTCGTTTTCGTGACAAAAAAATTGACAAACCAAAAAAGAACAGGGCCTCAGCACAAGATGCTGGTCATTTGTTTATACGTTTTTCCTACATGATTGTGACACACCTACCAGAATTCCAGGGGGTACTTCGAATGGGAAATAATGCACGCAGCAGCCCCTGGGAAAATCTTTGGGGTGCTTATGTGATTATGACAAGATTAATAAGGGACGTAGGATCCATTATTTCGATACAAGACATGGTTATGTTCATTTTGTGTTTGCGACAATCGTTTATATTTTGATACAATCGCATTGTTCTGAATTTTTGTCATATAGATGCCCGGTTGACGAAACAGCTTTAGTTTACTTTCTTGAACCGCATCAAGAAGGCTTTAGCGTGGACTCTTTCCGTTTCGTCGGAGACCATGAAGAGGTATAATGCAACAATTTTACACATATTTGATATTTTTCAAAATAAAATAAATTGGAACAGTTTTTTCCCTGAAAATCCAGTAAAAAATTCGAAATCTAGCATTTCGAGGAAGCTTGAAAACCAGTACTATAAATTGGATCTATTTTTTTTTAAATCTCTAATTTGATTTTATCCATTGATCACATCCCATTGGACAGGTGTACTTTCACTCTGTGGTGAAGGTATGTGGTGCCAATAAGAGCGACGAGTTGCGATCGACAATCCAAGCTACCTGTGATTCTATAAATGGGTCTCATCCGTCTACCGGAGCACCTCCTCAAGATCGCAAACGACGATCTTCAGACTTCCTTTCCACTCAGACGATCAGCAGTGGACCTTTCCTTGTCCGTAATCCAACCAGCGATATGGCCACTGATGGTATGTTTGATATTAACACCCTTCTTCAATCATGTGTTTCATCTTACGTTATCTTAACAATCCAAAACAGAAGTGAAAACGGAAGAAAAATAATTGATTTTCTAAATATGATTATGTGCGTGATATGAAAGTGATTAGGAATCAATCGTTCCTTTCTCTTGTTCACTGGATATCTTTTCGTGCAATCCATATTCAAATTTATGCATTATTTTATACTCCCTTTTTTAGATGTGTCTTCCTCCAATCCGTTTGCGATGCTCACTCTTGGTATGATCGCTGCAGTGGTTGCCATGGTTATTCTGATGGGCGTGGCCAAACTGGTCGGTCGATCAACCAACTACAACTATCAGCGTGTTTCGACCGAAACCATTGAAGGGATTTAGAGAGGCGAGAGCAACCATTGCTCATACAAAGAGGCCCTAAAGTGGATAGAATCTTCCACTGTAGAATTTGAAAATCTGTTTGCGCCTCCTCAGTCTACTTTTAGTTCTAAAATCTAAAGTGTGTAGGTGAGCAATGGAAACGAATACGGATGAAATTATTACTTCTGATACTGCAAAGAGCGATTAGTAACGATTATTTCTGTGAAAATAAACACAATGTAATCCCTTCTTCAAAATTAACTGCAATGATGTTGGTTTGGATAATTTATGATTATGATAAGGTGTCGGGCATCGTGATGATTATTGCAATAATAGTAGTGATCAAGTTGATATTAATGATGAATGTAGTGAGAAACAAATAAACTACAATTCTAATCAATAATTTGATACATATATATATATATATATATGACATATATGATTGTGGTGATGGTTATGAAAATAATGAATAAGTTTAAGTATAAACATTTAGTATTAAGACCGAGTGTGAAGTACGAGCATAAGCATTAAGCACTAAATATGAATATTAAGTATGAGTAAGAAGTAGGACTGTAGGAGAATAAACATTATAGGGGAAGTTCACCTTGTCAAAGAAGTTGATTTTAAGAGTAGCAGAAAAATCTAAACAAATATTGCCGAAGGTGTGAAAAAGTCCATGAAAGAATGAAAACGTTATTGGAACTTTAATATTTTGATTTGTAGCTTGACGTAATTATGTGAGCACTGAATAATCAATAAATTGTCATTTTCTCAGAAAATTTATAAAGGTTAATACTATACCTTCAGTATATCAGTGGACTAATCATTTCCCATTCGTTCCATAAAAAACAACAAAAATAAGTTATAACAAACCATTAAAGAATTAAATTTAGGCTTTTCATATTACCATGATATCACAGCATATGGGAAAGTTGCTAGTTTATAACGTCACAAATCCAAAAATTTAAATTTTGCCAACTTTCTTAGTCTTAAATGGATTTTCCTCAGACCTTCACAAATATATTTTATTATATTTTCTGCTTTTTGTTTACAAACAATTCTTCAGAGTGAACTTCTCCTTTGAGTGTGGATTATGAAATATGGAATTAAGCTATCGGTATTATGCCTATATTATCCTTATGTCAAGGAAATAAAATTTCCACTGGTTACATTCAAATATACGAGCATATTCATAACAAGCGAATCATTTAGTGAAACAATATGAATACAATACCTGAATATTATTTAAATTACGCTACAATATGATCACATTGATAATAACAATATTAATTATTTGAAAATTTTAGTTTTTATGAATTGGTAATTTTGATTTATTGGGACATATAATAATGACGGTGATGGTTATTTTAATGATGAATAAGGTAATATTAGTGATCACATCGATGTATACAATAATTAACGTAGTGAAAATCATAAATTTCAATTATTTCGTTTATATGATAATAATGGTGATGGGATGATAAAAACAAAAATAGTAATAATAATAATCATCACTGCTGAAGAAAGAGGTGGTCTGCCGCTATGCTGATAATAAAACCATGTCTTTTCTCATATAGATATATAAGATAGAGAAATAAATTGCCATTGGGGTAAATAAATGCATTACACGATAATAAGTTTAATGATTAATGTTTAAAATTTAATCCAGATTTTGTTAAAATCTTACTAATCTCACTAAGTGGTAAAGACTATTTGGTCTTAAGTGATATCCAATTTATATGCATGAAATTTTGATTTCTTTCATTTCAGAGAAATGGTAATCACACTATTATTCATATTCATGTGTTAAAAGATTGTTGGAGCTTTAAATTTAAGAGGTCATACGTTATGGTTCTAATTGATATCATTTTATTCAGTTTGTGAGGAAGATTCATTATCGACGATTTCATCTTTTTGAGAATGATAGTTGAACTAAAGTGAATCTTACTTTTTTAAAGGAAAAAGCACAGAGTAACTTCTTGACAATACCTAATTTTGAAGATATATAAATAACAAAATTCAGGGAAAAAACATGATAGCCTACTTAGGAGAAACCATATTTGAGTTCTCTCCTCGTTTGATGTAACTCTATACAGTATATAGGCCTCTATTGACCTTTACCTGTTATACAGTGCGTTTTAATGATAAGTTGACATTACAAAAGTATTTTAAACTGAACAATAAATCAATATGGTGATACAATATACAATGATACCAGAAAATGGTTTGCACAAACATTTGTATTTTCCTTTTTTGACGACTTTGCTACCACAAGTAAATATTTCAAACTCAGGTACACATGACTTTGGTCATTTGTGTCAGCTCGACAGAGGAAATAACATGAAACAAATCATTGTAAACAAAGTTTATTTTATACTTGTTTTTTTCTTCAAATCTTTCCCCGGGCATAACAAGGAGTATGTAAAGCGCATCATCGCATATAGTTTTAAAGGACTATTTCACAGTTTAAACCTGGTTTTAAACATACTGTATGCTGAAGAAATTATTATGTAACTGATCGTTTAGCGGCAGATCTCCTCTGGATGATGTGACTGAATAAATGAGGGTACAGCGGGATATGCTCTTGTATAGTTTTGTCATTGATCTCGACAAAGGATAGAGAAAGAGAGGGTGTATGTGAGGGTGTGTGTAGGAGGATGTTTATGAGTGTGTGTGTGTGTGTGAGAGAGAAGGGGGGAGACAGAGCGTGTGTGGGAAGATGTTTATAGGTGTGTGTGTATAATAATATCGGTATATTCACCCTTGATATCAACTTCAGTTCTGAAAACTGTTCTCCCAGCGGGCCCTGCCATTATTGTATGAGAGGTAGGGAGTGAGATGCGTGTGTGGGAGGTTGTCCATTAGTGTGTGTTTGGGAGAGAGCGTGTGTGTGGGAATGTCAGGGTGCGTGTGTGTGTGAGTGCGTGTGAGAGAGGCAGTGACAAAGTGATCTTGCGGGGGTGTGTATGGATGGGTGGGTGAGAGAGGAATAAAGATGTACAGAGAGATGTTTAAAGGGATGCTCTAGGCTTAAATATATATACACTCAGCAAAAAAGTTCTTGGACACTTATAAAAGTTAAAATATTCCATGTAGATATTTGATTAAAGGCAAATTACAACATGACCAGACAATATTCCTCTTCCAGTATGACATGGCATTTTCATGTGAACAGTCATGCATGGATGGTTAAATGCTTTAAACAATAGCAATGTCAGTAAAAGAAAATTGCAAGAAATGGATCAGTCAGTGCATGGCTGGTTACAGGCATTAAACAAGAGCAACGTCAGTAAAAGAAAATTGCAGGAAAACGATCAGTCATTCTTTCAGTTGTGAAAGTTTGTGTGGCATGAATATCCATTAAACGATAAAGACAAACTTAAAGTCAAATACCACTCTAAAAGTGAAGAGAAAGTTATCCAACTTGGATGCATCACTATTCCACTGGAATTTTAAGTCAAAGTTAGTCGATGAAAAAAAATGTCAAATTTCAGTATCTTTGCATACGCAAAATATCCTTTTCTGCAGGGGTGGTGGCCCTAGGTCACCCACTCTTAGGGCGGTCTCTAACTTTATCAGTAGCCATATACATGTACCGCTTGTTCAAATTTGACATTGTTTTTGGTGAAACTTGGAAATATCGAGCTACTTGTCTAAATATGATTACCCAGACTGCAACATTCCTATTGCTCTTGCACGCTCTTGGTTGGAAAGCTTCATCTTGAAAGTAGGTGTCCAAATGATTCATCTCATTATGCATCTCATGATGCATCCCTAAGTATTCAATTCAAATGATAACCACAGTGTCTTAAAATTGTTGAATGTATGCTTACAGGATGGCCATGATCATTAGCATTTGAATGGTCCATTTCTTACAATTTTCTTTTGGTGACATTGCTATTGTTTAAAACATTCAACCACCCGTGCATGACTGTTCACATGAAACTGTCATGTCATACTGGAAGAGGAATATTGTCTGGTCGTCATTGTGACATACAATAATTTGCCTTTAATCAAATATCGATATGGAATATTTTAACTTTTATAAGTGTCCAATAACTTTTTTTGCCGAGTGTATGTTTTGAAGAGATAAAGTAAAATGAGACAAACAAAACACTAAAAAGTGACCAAAATCGGCCAAGGACTCACACACATGACATTTTATCATGTTTATAGATTTGCCTTATTCTGGTGAAACAGTCCTCGGCATGTCTTCATGAATATTCATTCGACAAACTAATGATGTCATATCTCCACCCCTCCACTTGTTAATTGTGCTTTATATCGTAAAAATAGTTGTTCTTTTAATCCCTCCAAGAGCTAAACAATTGATTTATTGCATTAGACAGTTTTTGCTACAACTGCTACTACAATTTCATTATAATAGAGACATACCATACATACCACATGAATGCAAAAAATGAAATAATTATAATGATATTACGTACTAACATAAGCAAAAGGAAAATGGGTGTGTGACATGATTAACCACCTAATGAATATTCATGATGATTAGCATATAACGTGTTTTCACAATACATTGGTAAACTTTAAATTGCTATAACTCCTCATATTTGTTTTCAGATTTTGATGAAATATTAAGTACTTTAATAATGGAGGAAAATGAAACCTCCGTGTTTTAATGCACTGTGAATTTTACTGTTTATTTAAGTATGTTTTCAGCCTTGAGAGACAGAAAGAGACAATGACCGAGTGGGATCGTGAGGGTGCATGTGTATGTGAGAGAGACATAAAGACAAACGGTCAGAGGGTGAGATGGGGTATGTCTGTGTGTGAGACAGACATAGATAAATAAATACATAGAGAGTGCGGGGGTGTTTAATTATGTGTGAGGGAGAAGGAAATAGTTAAAGGACAAGTCCAACCCAACGAAAACTTGATTCGAATAAAAAGAGAAGTATTCAACAAGAATAACACTAAAAATTTCATCAAAATCGGATGTAAAATAAGAAATTTATGGCATTTTATAGTTTCGCTTCTTTTCACAAAACATTTATATGCACATCTCGGTCGGTATGTTAATGAGGAACTAATGGCATTACTCACTATTTCTTTTGTATTTTAGTATATGAAATATTTTTATTTTTTCGTCATTGTCATGTGAAAAGAAGTTTCATTCCTCCCTGAACACGTGGAATTCCATTATTTTAACATTTTGTGCTTCAGGCAAGGAGGTCCTAATCGTCAAATTCGTAAATATTGAAATATTGTATAATTCAAACAATGAAAAAAGAAATAGTGAGTGAGATCATGGACATCATTGGATTTAACTGGCTCGTTCATGTACTAACTTTGTTAAAAATAAGCGAAACTTGGAAATGTCATAACTTTCTTATTTTACATCCGATTTTGATAAAATTTTCAGCATTGTGCTTGTCTGATTGTTCTCCGTTGATTCAAATCAATACTTTTTTCTGAGGTGGACTTTACCTTTAAAGGGAGCGCGTGCATTTGTGAGAGACGGTGGTATGTATTGAGGATCGGTGTGGAAGGGTGTGTGTGGGTGTGTGTATGTTTATACGTGTGTTTGTGAGATTGTGTGTGTAGGGGTGAATTACAGAGGGCAAGAGAGTGAGAATGGGATAGAGGAATTTGTCATTTTTTCATCACTGCTTGTGATCAATAGGACTAAGATGTCCCACTCCATCACATTCTTCTCGCCATACTAACGGACTGTGGCATATCATAATCTAAACTGTACCATTAGAGTGATAGAAATGACCAAACTTGACACTTCACATATCCCTAATTTAATGAATCCTTAAAGGGGAATGAAACCTTTGGAACAAGATAGCTTGTGTGAAAACAGAAAAATCACAAAAGAAACACATCAACGAAAGTTTGAGAAAAATCGGACAAATAATGAGAAAGTTATGAGCATTTGAAAATTGCGATCACTAATGCTATGGTAAAACTCCTACTGGCAATGCGACAAGGATGTGTGATGTCACATGTGAACAACTTTCCCTTTGATGGACTATAAAATATACCCAAAATGTCTATTTTTGTTTTTTCTGATGATAATACAAACTCTTTATACATAATGTATTCTTAAAAAATCTGTATTACGTGCCCTCCTATAGAAAGAACACATGATCAACTGATAGATGTGATAAAAGAGGCAGTTTAAGTGAAATATATACTAAGGTAGTAATGGGGAGAGTTGTTCACAAGTGACATCACACATCTTTGTCGCATTGCCAATTTGAGGATCTCCAAAGCATTAGTGATCGCAAAATTTCATTATTTCGTTATTTGTCCGATTTATATCAAACTTTCGTTCATGTGTTTCTTTGATTTTTCTGTTTTCACAAAGCTATCTTGTTCCAAAGATTTCATTCTCCTTTAAATGAGGGATATAAGTGGGGTGTTATGAACACAAAATTATTATATGGCCTGAAAGAGTATGACCTCCAAAATAATTTGATACGATATTTATGTAGTATGTGTTAACGCTTCGATGATGAGGCGGTGTCATTTGCAGTGATGTAAATTTTGATTTGCGCCAAAGTAAGGCAAGACTGCAATGAATGAAAATCCGGATGTCAATGATATCATGATCCTACAAGGTTATGAATCCATTTCAAAATACTTTTCAATTGTTTACATTATTATTGTGTAATAAAAACTTTTTTCATATCGATTCTCAAGATAATCTTAAAAAGGGATTTGCAGATAATGCGTACCGAGTCACGTAGGATTATGACATCATTGGCATCTAGATGCATTCAATGCAGTCATGTCTTAATTTCGCGCTAGTCAAAATTTACATCACTGCAAAGAATACCTACTGCTTATCCAAGTGTGAAAACATACAACATAAATATAAGATCAAGTTATGGGGGAGAAGATGCTATTTCCATCCATATATATATATATATATATATATATATATATATATATTGATTATGCATTCATAACATATTCTTTCCTTAAATTAAGGATTTGTCAGGTGTCATTCTTTTTAACTCACATGGTATAAAATGAGATTTTCAAAAAATGGAACTATGATATCTAAAAGCTATATTTAAGATAAACGATAAAATAAAGAAGTATGGAGATTAATTTTAAAAAGGAGTAAACAATATTGTAATCAATATCTTCCTATTTGTTCGCGAACTTAAATCATGGCCTTTATGCATTTTTTTGGTGTGCATTTTTTTTACCTGACACCCCTTCTCACTCTATGATTTCCTATCTCCCCATCTTTCTCTTGCCTTTTTATTCTTCTTATCATGTCTGCTCGTTTCTATATCTCCCTCTCTAGATCAATCTGTCTGTATCTTCTGTGTCTCTATCTGTATATCCTTCTATATCTTCTTCTATCGTCCATCTCTGTTTTTCGTTATCCTTCTTTCCTTTGAAACGTCTACCAACCTGAATCACTTACCACCAGTCGTGTCTAAATGTTAATCTTGGATTTTCGTGGGCACATGGGCGGAAATCCCACGGGGAGGGGACGCGTCCCCCAACCATATGGAAGGGGGGCAGAATATCAAATCCGCCCCCTACTATTCAAGTCTTTTTAGGAAAAATGCATCGTTCAAAATCGAAATATGTAATAGAGAAAAAAAAATCTTTTTTGTTTGCTCGTCAAATTTATTTTGGACGAAATGACCATACCTTTTTGGTGATAGCCTTTCTTTTTACTTGTCAAATTTTCCGGGTGAAAAATCCTTCATCAGCGCCTGGTCCCCCCCCCCCCTACCTTGGGGGAGAGATTTCCGCCCATGCGTGGGCATATCGTCGGTGGTAGTAAAAAGCCGTATCTGAAAATGAAAGAATATTGATAGAAGATCCAAAAGGGATATATTCAAGAGTAAGAATAAATGACAAGACCTATTTTGCCTGGATGTACGGAAATTAGGAGAATGGTATTATGAGGCTGCTACATTGATTGCCATATTACTGAAATCTAGCTTTTTTTTCTAAATGACAGTTCCCCCAAATTTCAAATTGTACCTATCGAGGATTTACCTCTTTATGAGACTGTTTTCAGAGGAACACGAGCTTCCTACATTGCCATGTTGCTGAAATACAGCTTTTCTGAGAGAGTTCCCCATTAGTTTCGAATGAGAAGATGCGGGGTTCTACCATCACAACGAAGCTATTCACCTGTAGCAAGGGACGTCTACTCAGGAAAGGGGATGAGTATTATTTCAAAAGGTGATCAGTACGGGTACAAAAGAAAAAAGAGACGACGAAAAAGAAAACATGAACCTAGAAGAGAAGGCCAATAAAGAAAGATTGTTGGGTGAGTCATAATATCCATATGATTCAATTTATGCATGACGACGCGTTCAGGCCATCTTACTCCCATCGGGGGGGGGGGGGGCACTTCCATTCACGAGTGGATACCATGCGCGACCATGGGGTCTCGAAAAGCACCCTAAAGACGTATTTTCCATATTCTGAAAATGCACCCCTTAACAAGTATTGACGTGTGAAACCCTATCCTAAACAAGTATTGGAAACGACACTCTTGGTAAGTATTACACATCATTTGGTTAGTACGGCCCCACCTTCCACACCTCGCGAAAATCGGACTCTAAACACGCAGTCACAAAGGACATCCTTTATAAAAAAAAAATGTTTTATCATCCCCCCAAATTTGACCTTAAATACGTACCTTTCCTAGCGAAATAGATACCCTTTTTCATTATTTTTGGGTTTTTGACACCCTTATCACGTTACGTACGTAACGTGTCCTATATTGAAAAAGACATCTTTTTACGTGTTTCGGGGGTCGTGCATGGTATCCACTCGTTAATGTAAGTGCCCCCCGGCTCCCATCGAAATACCCCTCGCAGTCAATGCCTGTATTGTACACTAAATGGCAGTTTCTGTCATTGATTCTGACGTTTATACTAATATTCCGAAAACACAACACCTTTGTTGTTGATTTGACAGTATTTCGATACGAGTCAGGCTTGCCGGAATGTTTGTCGGCATGGAAAGAATAAAATATTGAATATTCTTGGCTGTAAAGATGTTTTTTATTGAATCATAGTTGACCCCCAAAAAACTAACAAGGAAGATTACCTGTTAATCGCCCAAATAGTTCACTTGGTCTTCAAAAAAGCTTGTCTGAAAAAGGGCTTATTCTTCTTTATACTTATAAAAAATCAAAGTTGTAAAGTTAATTTTTAAAAGAAATCAATATACACTGTACAGGTCCCGGGGGGGGGGGGCACTCAGTATATAATGCATAGTGGGTATGTGCCGCGGAGGGGACCCCCATTTTTACACTCAAATTTCCGTTCCAAGGCATAGCTATTTTGTCTTATTGAGAAAAAGAACAAAGAAAGCCGCTCCAAGGCATACCATTTTCTTCTTATCGAGAAAAAAGTAAGACAGAAATCAGCTCCAAAGCTTCGCATATTTTTCGTTACGCCGTTCCGGTCGCATTGATCTGCTGCGATTTTGGTGAAAAGCGGTCGCCGAGCGCTGTCCGACAATCGTCTCTGTGCGAACGCACCCGGCGGAGGCCGCGCTAGGGGTGCATACGCACGTACTCACTTGCTGGCGATCCGTTCCAAGGACCCCCGTTTTCACAAAATTGTAGTTCCGAAGCCCGTTCCGAGGACCCTCCTTTTTACAATAAGCCCGCTCCGGGGCCCCCGTTTTTTGTCTCGCCCGCGGCACACCCCTACCAATTTTTTGGTCGAGTGCCCCCCCCGGGGTACAGGTGTTTCTTGACAACATTTTTGTGGACTGATTTGAATTCAATTTCAGCTGGAGGAACCCCGAAATTCAAACATTGTTTCCTCTTACATGTTTGAAGCTCTTGATACGCTTCTGCATTCAATCAAGTAATAATTGTATGGGTTTATTGTTGATCAATTTGAACACGATAGTTCGATATCGCGTTTTCATATTTTGAAGATAAGGGTGTGTTTTATTTTTTCAAACTTAATAGAAACCTAAAAATATACAATTTTGGGCAACTTATTGTTCGATTTGGGGCTGACAGGTCACATATGATTGATGACCAAAAAACAACCACTTAATAATAGACTATAAAGGATACTTATTATTGCAACTCCATTTTATTCCAATACTGATGGTATCTCTAAAATAAAACATTCCAATATTATGTTTTAGATAACATAATTTGATATCATTTGTCAGCTTATACGTGATATTGTAGATATAAAGTAATCACATTACTCATTGTCATGATTATGGTTTTTCTGCGGGTGAATTATTATCACTCGGAAACAAATAAAGCTCCTCTTGATAAATCTAAAAAAATTGAAGGAATTCCCCTTGTTCGTTACTACAGATATTGATCATGCAATCACTATTACAGCGTTAAACAACCTGAACTCTTAACATGCCAGACGAGTTGTAGCTCTGATGTGTATTTTTGGAGCCAATTAGCATCACCAGCATGTTAAGAGTTAAATCCCTTAAATGGTCTCGGTCGACACACGGTGATAGTTGAAGTTGGTACCAACTAGCTTGACCACACCCATCAGAATAAGCATGGCAACCACTGCGGCGCTGATACCAAGGATGAGCATCGCAAACGGGTTGTACAAAGACACATCTGTAGAAGTTTAAAAAAGAATGAATAAGAATTGAATATGAATTACACAAACTCATACCTCGAGTTGGCAACAGGACGAGTGATAATGATTTTCTGTTTAAGCACCTAACGGTATTTTTAAAGTCCACCAAAACCAAAGGCGGCGTAAGCAGAGGGACGGGGGTCCTGCCCCCCCCCCCTAAATTTGAGGTGGGGGACTGTTGCACCCACAAATGTAATAACGCCCACAAATGTAATAACGCCCACAAATGTAATAACACTTTACCCACAAATGTAATAACGCCCACAAATGTAATAACACTTTACCCACAAATGTAATAATTTTTGATCGCCCACAAATGTAATAATGACTTTACCCACAAATGTAATAAATTTGAAGGGATTTTTGGCGAATCCGTTCTAAACTAAAATCCTATAGTAATGCGTTCATATAGCACAAAAGTGCAAAGTCTTTTTCAGACCGGGTTAATAAAACATCAAAGTCCAAAGTCTTTCTTCCAGACCCGGTTGTTTCAAAAAATATAATAAAAGTCTAAAGTCTTTTTTTCCAGACCCGGTTGTTAAAAAAATTGTGATATAAGTCCAAAGTCTTTTTTTCCAGACCCGGTTGTTGCAAAAATTATAATATAAATCCAAAGTCTTTTTTCCAGACCCGGTTGTTTCAAGAATTTTAATAAGTCCAAAGTCTTTTTCCTGACCCAGTTATTTTAAAATTTATAATATAAGTCCAAACTAAGATACGATAATGATATTTTCCTGTGGAAAAAATGGGAATCGAGCTTAGTCTTTTCTCCAGACCCAGTTAATTAAAACTGGTGGAATTAATGTATTTGTTGTTGTTTCAACTTATACGGTGTATATTGTGAATATATGCACTAAGAGTAAATTGAGAATCAAGCGTAGTCTTTTCTCCAGACCCGGTTACCTGTTATCTAAACATTATGAATAACAGTTTAAAAACAGTATAAAGACCCCATAATCTTATTAATGCTGGATATATAGCGTAGTCTTTCAGCCCGACCACTTTTTTCTTTAAAAAACGCTAATAGTAAGAATTAAAAAAAATCAAAGTTTAAGACCAAACAAACCTTCAACCTAAGAACCTGTTTTAAAAGAGGTTTAGAGTGTTGTCTTTATTCCAGACCTAAAACAGTTACGAAAAAAAATCTTTTAACATAAGACCTTATATTCTTATTCTCCTGGAATAACACGAGTTTTAAAACGTACTCTTTCCTCCAGACCCGGCTATTAAAAAAAGTAACTGAAAATCTTCGAATCTAAGACCAAATTTCCAAAGTTTCACCCAGTAAAAATATGTCTTTTTTTAAATAATACTACTATCCCTACAAAACATTGTAATAACGCGTGGGTAAAGCAGACATCCTTTTTCCAGACTTGGTTACTAATTGAAAAATAAAATAGCTTTTACAAATATTCTAAAACGAATACCCAATAATCTAATTACTGTGGAAACAACATGAAGACCGATTGTCGAAGATCGACTTTCCTCCAGACACAATTATTTCAGGAATAAAAAATCAATAAAACTCAACCCCCAACAACGAATCTAAGAACCAACAATCCTCCAAATTAAGACCATGCATGTAGAAAAGCACACGTTTAAAGTGTTGTCTTCATTCCAGACCCGGTGATTTAAAAATGATTTAAACAATCCTAAAAACAAAAGACTCATATTCTTATTCTTGTGGAATAACACGAGTATTATGCTTAGTCTTTCGTCTGGACCCGGTTATTTAAAAGATAAAGAAATATTGAAAAAATGACAGCTGAGACCAATCTTCAAAATTAAACCCCTTTAAATGCTTGGGCTTAGAGTGTTGTCTTTACCCCTCACCGACGTATATTATAACTTTTGAAACGACCGGGTCTGAAAAAAAGACTTTGGACTTGCATTATAATTTTTGAATTAACCGGGTCTGGAAAAAAGACTTTGGACGTATATTACAATTTTGAAACAACCGGGTCTGGTAAAAAGACTTTGGACGTATATTATAATTTTGAAAAACCGGGTATGGAAAAGACTTGGACTTTTACTGTAATATTTCATTAACCGGGTCTGGAAAAAAGACTTTGAACTTTTGTGCTTTATGAACGCATTACTATAGGATTTTAGTTTAGAACGAATTCGCCAAAAATCACTTCAAATTTATTACATTTGTAGGTAAAGTCATTACATTTGTGGGTAAAGTGCATTATTACATTTGTGGGTAAAGTGTTATTACATTTGTGGGCGTTATTACATTTGTGGGTAAAGTGTTATTACATTTGTGGGCGATCAAAAATTATTACATTTGTGGGTAAAGTGTTATTACATTTGTGGGCGTTATTACATTTGTGGGTAAAGTGTTATTACATTTGTGGGCGTTATTACATTTGTGGGCGATTATTACATTTGTGGGTGTAACAGGGACCCCCCTAAATTTCTTGTTGGAAACCTTTTTTTCTCTTCTTTTTTTTCCTTGTCAAAAAATGTTGGTTGATAGCTTTTGTTTTTGCTTGTCAATTTTGTTTCCTACGCCCCCCCCCCCTTTAATTCAGGTGGACACCCTAAAAGTTTGGTTTATAACTTCTTTTTTGCTTGTCAAATATTTTACCTGTGTCCATGCAAAAATTTCAGGTGGACCCCCCCCCCCCCCTCTTCCCTAAATCATTTTGCTTCCACCAACAGAAAGCTAATTTGAATAGAAAGAGAAAATTAAACAAGTATAACACTGAAAATTTTATCAAAATCAGATCTAAAGTAAGAATGTTATGACATTTTTAATTTTCGCCTAATATCACAAAGCAGTTATATGCACTTCCTGGTCGGTATGCAAATAAGGGGACGGATGACATCACCCACTCACTATTTCTTGTGTATTGTATATATAAATATATATATATATATATATTCACTCTCCATATATATTATATTATTATTTTATATTATATTATTCACTCTCCATGCATATAATATTCTCATTTTTTCCTCATTGTCATGTGAAATAAAGTTGCATTCCCCTCTGAACATGTCTACTTCAATTGTTTTAACATTGTCTAGTTCAAGCAATATGGCCCTTATTGTCAAATCTGTAAAAAATGAAATGATATATAATTCAAACAATAAAAAACAAAATAAAGAGTATCATCATCGACTCTCTCATTAGCATATCACCGTCTTAAGCATAAAACTTTTTTTTCTTTAATTAGCAAAACTTTAAAATGTCATAACTTTCTTATTTTACATCGAATTTTAATGATTTTTTCAGCCTTCATTGTTCTTTTTTTTTCCATCTATCATTATTTTTTTTTCTGAGGTGGACTTCACCTCAGACTTTGTGGATAAGTTTTAATCCACACATGTTGGCATTCACAAGGCAGGCCGCGAAATCCTACACGTATGTTCATAATTTTTTCGGTAAATTTTACGTAATTTTTCATTCATGAAAAATAACCGCTACGAAATTGAGTCCTCATTTTTAGTAACTTAAAAACTCCTTCCTAGCATGGAGCTTATAGATATATTATCCCAATGTTCCAAGAAACGTAATAATTTCGCTTGATAGTGGATAATGGCCCCCATCCACTCTTTTGATGAATATGATTGCTCTATATTCAAGGGGATCAGTACTTTTTCGTACTATGAATATATCGAAAAAATCTTCGAAAGTAGAAGCATTTACCATGGATAGTCCAACAGAAATTTGCCAGGATTTTACTTCAAATGAAACTAAAAGATATCACGCAAAAAAACGCAAGAACTATACAGCAGTTCACTTCTTTTTTTAATTCATTTTCACTTCTGGCCATATCAATTATGTGCAAATAACCATGATCACATTCACGGTTTCTTCGTGAAATTTGTAACACAAAACTTGTTTCCCATTTGAGAAATTTGAAAGTGTTAAAACACGTAAATGGAGAAAAAACGAAGCCAATTCATAGAACCAAATTTTTCAATTCAGAAAATCTCAATGTTTTTTTACAAAGCATTTGCTCTATTGTAATGAACTGTTCGGCTAGATTTAATTGGATTATGAATTTAAAATTCAAATAAACATGTTTTTTTACTGGAATTAAACAAAATGGTATCGTTTGACAATTTAACATTAATTCACACAAAGCATTTTTTTTTATAAAAAACAGTAAATGTAAATAGTGTTTCGTTACAGAGATAGGAGCGATTCCATAAAAAAAGGCTTTTGAAGGATCAATTGGTATACCATTAGTTGCCATGCCACTGGTAGGGTTACGGATACGAATCGGACCACTACTGATCGTTTGAGTGGAAAGGGATGACGTAGATCGTCGTTTGCGAACCGGTGATGAGTTCCAAAATGCAGCTTCACCGTCGTTTGAGGGGCAGCCCATGTCTCGATTCAACCGAGCCTCCTCTGCACCGCATACCATCACTAAACAGTGAACGTATACCTACCAAAAAGAAAATGACATGAGCATAAGAAATTAGGGGCACAACATGACGTATGTCATGTATGTGACAAAATTCTATGAAGAATATGTCCAAATTTTTTGAAATAATATTCAGCATTTATAATAGATTTTGACCAAAGGTGTTCTAAATTACAATTCGTTCACATTTCCCCCTTTCCAATTCTTTCATTTTGAAGTTTTTCTGTTTTTCTATCACAGTTTAGGGGGATGGTCAGGTGGCAAGCCCTCAATTTAAACAAAACAGTCCACATACATTCGTAGACCTATGACCCAGAAGGATTATTTGATTATTACTTTAAAATAGAAAAAGAACTAAGAAGAGCTGAGGAGCCATTGTATTTCGGTGAGGGACATGGTGACGTTAATGTGAGGGTTTTTATAAAACTGGTAGACTAACGAACCTCTTTTTGATTATTTATATATTCATTTAATATTCATGTTTTTACTTTCAACTATTCAAATAGGGTAGTTTAGTCAGCAAGAAACTATTCTTTTTCATTGGACCATTTAGTAAATGGTAAATATTCAGACATAACAAAGAAATGATTATACGTAAAATAAGACCAATACTAGCTACAGATAAAGTGTCACGAGAGAAAATGATTATTGATTTTCCCTTTTCTTCCTCGATTTCTTCACTCCTCATTTTGTCATTATTTTCCAAATTATAATGCCATGTGGCGTTCACCACTCTCCCCTTTTTTAGCGTAGAACCAGAATGATTAACTTTACCTGGGTGTTTTGATTGTCACCAGTGAATGCAAATGCCTGAAAGGAAAAACTTTCTCGATCCAAATCAAGGTCATTATTGATGGACGTTGTTGGATCTTCTGGGCATCTGTAGAATCAAGGAAGAAGAAATATATTCCTTTAAGGAGAACTCAGAATTGAAAGGGGTCTGGGAACGATTCTTTTCAATAGGGTGCTAGTTTTGAGGGGAAAATACGAAAAGTATATGTAAAAGTGTAGTATACTGCTTAAATCACATACATTTTTGGTTGATAACTATGAATGGTAACGGACGAATTCATTTGCCAAATGAATACCAGTGAATCTTTATACAAACATGTAACATGTTTGGGGTCCATCGATTTATTTGCAAAGGTGCTTTCACATTTGCTAGTGCGATCGTTTACGATCATTTGGTCACAATATATGTTCCACACAATCACAACTGATACCCCTTTCATACTGCCCTCTTCATTTTTCACCAGTGAACTTCGCCGGCGAAGTTCTCCGCCTCGCATTCCTCACTTCACCGGCAAAGAAAAAAAATGTACCCTTTCGCACTGACATTTCTTCCCCGGCGAAAGTCAACGAAAGTCAAAGAAAATTGTAAACATTACTTCTTACCTTTTACAAAAAGGTATAAAAAAAATAATTACAACATATTTTGAAAGTATTACGAGAAAAACAAGCAATATCACCTTGTTTTTATATTTTTGCGCATTTTATACATGTAAAAAGTGCTTTTAAATAAAAATTGTCGAGGGTATTTTCTTGGCCATAGCATTCAGTTGAGCTTGCAACTTTATCGCGCGCGGAATCTCGGTACAGGGGACTTTGGGAGAGATAAAAAATTACCTCTGACGTCATTAAACGAGGAGAAGTTCACCGGTTTGCTTTCATACTGGCCTTTTCACCGGCGAAGTTCTCCACCTAGAGGTAAAGAAGTTTGCCGGCGAACTTTACCGGTGAAGTTCTCCTGTGTACCTTTCATACTGGACACTTTCCCCTTCGCTGGCGAACTTCGCCGGTGAAAAGCGCAATATGAAAGTGGTATAAAACGGTTGTAAGCAGTCGCACCACTAATTGAGAAAGGGCTTAATCGGAGAAGAGCAGGCTTTGAATGTCCTCATGTCCCTTACCCCTCTTTTCTATTGCTGACATAAAATATGCGTGTTTAAAAGTGTTAAGTGTTTTAGGTTTATCTTCATGATGGCGGCCTTTGACATGAACTATGCAAAATAGCATGAATAAACGTAAAAATGTATAGCAATGTTGTGAGACTATGTTCTTTCCCTGTTCTTTAGTTTTGGTGATCAGAATCTAGCAGACGCTTGCATTAGAAATGGCCACATTTTAATGGGGAAATCATACCTGTTTGAACCCAGGCCCATTTACACTGATCTCAATGGGGGCAAAGTAGGTATCCATTCGGACACACGTTGGGTTCCAATGGACCGCTTTTTTTTCGAAAAGATGATTTACATCATGCACGGTTGGGATATGGTACAAAGAACCATGAAAACAATGAAAGTTGATTTTTTTAAAAGCGAAATCAATGTTTTGGTACATCTAAAATCGCCTACTCACCTTGAGGAAATCAGAGAGTGGTGTGGATTTGTCGCTGGGTCCACGGTTGCTGTAGCCCAACAGCTCTCTATGAACATACCAAGGATTTCTACCGATTTAAGACTGACTTCAAAGAAGAGTTCTTGGCCTAGCGACACCGAGCTAGAGTCAACTTCCTGAATATTCTCTGTCTTGAACCTTGCCAGATTTAGATCGAAGTTACCAGTGCTCTTGTCGCTGAAGGCAACCTTACCAAGGCGTGGTTTGAAGGACCCATCAACTGTTTCTGATTTGTTTAAACAACATTCCACCCGAAGCTGCATTTGATATTCTCGAGTGATTGCTGTATCTCCTTCAGCTTCAGGTTTTTCATAAGTGATAACATTAGAAAAAGTCATTGTAGAGACATCATCCTGTATTGATAGAGAGCAGAAACGTATTTTTAAAAATATCAAATCAAGTATTAAATAGAAAGTCTCTCTAAGTTGGTATTACATGATCATGGCACTATTGTTTAAATGATCCCTGACACACAAAGTCATGTTATGTGTACGAGTCTATACTTCACTTAATTATTACCTCTTGAGTTTAGATGTGCATCATATAAATTGAATATGTTTTATTTCATTTTTTCTTGCATTTATCTTCAGCCACGCCCGATTAAAATCCACTATATCACTTTTTGCCTATTTTGATGTCACATGAGGCAGAAATAAGCATAACAATACACAATGCTATGCAACTTGCCATAAATATGCCATTGCGAACAATCACAAATCTTCAAACAGCTCTAGGGCCTGCATATCAAACATTCAAGCTGTCATTTATACTTCGGTCATATTTGCTCTGCGGCGGGCGTACGGCGGCCGTAGTATTCGAGAGATTACTGCGGCAGCCGCAGAAAATCTGCGGTGGCCGCATGGTCGACGTACGGCGGATTCCTACTTTTTACCGGCCGGAGGGGAGGCCGTAGAATTTTAACGCGGAGTTATAACATTTTTTTTCTTTTCTACGCTCGCCGTATAAATGGGACTAGCCGTATCCATGGCGTAGAACGGTATACGCGGCCGCGGCCGTACGTCGAGCTTACGATGGCCGTGCGGCTGCCCTTGTGTTATGCTCTTGTCTTTCAAACAGAGTGACGTGGATTTGAATCCAAGCCATTGCGTGTTTTCCTTCAGCAAGAAATTTACTCACATTGTGGTGCACCCGACCCAAGTCAGGTGAATAGGTAACTTGTAGGAAGTAATTCCTCGAATGCTCGATCACGGTATAGCCGTGCTAAAGCCGGGTAATAATAACATTATCGTATTAAACAGGGCCCGCCGGGAGAATAGTTTTCAGAGCTGAAGCGGCTAAAATACTCCGTTATTAGTTTTATTATTATTATTATCATGAACATTATGTTATTATTATTATCGGGAATTAAATGCTGATTTTTTTTATTTAGGAAGTAATTCTTACTTAAGACTAAGGCGTTTATTAACATCTAAACTTTATTCATACAAACAAGTTAAGGGAGATTTATTAAAATTCAGATCAGTGTCGAACGTCTATTTGGCGGCCCTTAGTCAAACATTAAATTGGCGCCCCTAATGTAGATTATCAAATTTGGCGCCCCGCACTTTTATTATTTTACCCTCTTTCTAGCTCTTCTTCTCCCCTTTTTCCTTCTTTCTTTCTTTCTTTTCTCCCTTTTCCCTTACTCTTAATTCCCCTTCCTTTTTCTATCTCCCATTTTCTTTCTCTCTCTTTTGGCGCCCTCTTTTCGCCTAACCGGAGGCCCGGGCCCCGAAAAAACCTCCCGGCCAAAATACGCACATGATGGTCATGGTGCGACACTTTCTGAAATGAAATGTCTAATGTCTAGATGTCTAAATATCATGATGAGTGTGATAAGCAAGTCCCCCTGCGGCTGCCGTGAGGGTCTGCCGTAGCATTTGTCAAAAACCTACGGCCACCGCAGGGTTACCCTAGGGCGACCGTACGTCATGATTTCAAGGACATACGTCAGCCGCAGATTTTCTGTCTCCATAAATTAAAAAATACGCCGTGCGGCGACCCAAACATAAGTGACCGCTAGAGTACATAATATAGGATATTTATATTGCGCACATATCCACCTTGTTAGGTGCTCAAGGCGCTCCTATACATGTAAGTGGCCCTGGAAATTGTACAGCGACCGTAGAGCCACTCGCCGTAGAAATTTTAGAATCTACGGCGGCCGTAGCAAATGTGACAGGGGTATTAGTGACTGCTTTTGAGGTGGTATTGTATGAAGACTTGTTATTGAAAGCAATGGCACATAATTATGTATTGTCATGCTTATTTCTACCTCCTGTGACATCACAAGAGGCAAAAAAATGATCTAGTGAAAGTAAAGGAGACGGGGCTAGCATATTACAGACTAATGCAAGAAAAATGAAAAAAAAAAGAATGAAATTATATGATGCACCCTTAAACCCAGGAGGACATGATTTGGTTAAGTAAAGACTACTACACATGAACAGAAAGTATTCTGTATTTTCACGTCAGGGTACCTTTTAAGCTATTTATACATTCTCTACGTTATCCTTATTGTTTAATCACTATATGACTGGTTGCCAATATTCACCTGTCTCTGTCATTATCATCATCATCATTATTTGTATTATTATTTGTTTGGCGTCACCCGTGCCTGGGAGGCGATAAGCGAACTGAGTCACTTTGGCACACAGGTCTCTCCTCTCGATATAACTGATTTGGGAGATTGCAGGTGGACCACTACACAAGGGTTTATCATGTATGTGATATTTTTATGTGCAATTAACGTGGCTGGTTTCGTCATGTATATCAGCTGACAAGCAATCAAATTCATACTTCACTTCTAATTTTAAACCTTAGGAGCTTATTTCTAATGTATGACACTATAGTTTATACACAGACCTTGTCATATGTCATGGTGGTCAATGCATGATATATGATGTAGTATGTACAGTAACAGTACATTGTATACTGTATAGCCCCTATGGATAATTAACATTTTTTGATTTAATAAGATATATTTCACAAATATCCGTAAAACCCATAGTAGAGGAATAAAAGCAATATAGCTCTATGAAGCTGCTTGCTATTGTTGACCTCGTACAATCTAATATCCAAGAACTCCAGGACGACACCTACATTTGGCTGAAAAAGGGCTATAAAAATTGGAAAATTTAGGTACAATTACCTTTTAACTCTACAAATAATGGTTTAAAAGTGCTAATTATAGGAAAAACAAATTGCCTGCTCCCAAAAACTTATGAATAGACACCAAAACCAGAGAAAAAGACCACCAAATAAAAAGTTGGGCCAAAACTGTGATTTTGGGGGGTTTTGGCGGCCATTTTGGATTTTGGCTAGGCACACTTTTTTCTCGGACCCGAGACAAAAAATATTGTCATTTCATGTTGAGATAGATAAAAGGAACACAAAAAAACTGTTCCCACAGTAAAACCAAACATCACCCATTTATAGCCCACTCCTATAAGAGCTACTTTAAGAATGAGTGGTGAACCTTTCTTACGCGCTAAGCCATCGCCAATGGTGTCTACCATTTACTACAAGAAAGGATCACCAGTCGTTCTTAAAGTCGCTATTAACTTACGTGCTCCTATCCTAAAGTATTTGACAAAGGCAGAGTCACCTGCATACTTATAAAATTAATTTCTTTGGTTTTCATCTTCAATTGTTTTGTCACTTCCGTTTGCTTTCCATCCAGAACGAAGCTGCTTGCGTGTTCCATGACATCAGACCGTCCACCAAGGAGCACCTTCTTATCATCCCGAAGTCACACCACGGTAACGTCAAATCACTTGAAAAATGCAAGATACCTCTTGGTAAGAGTGCAATCTTCACTCTGCAGATCTTGTTTGTAACTTTACGTCAGTGGTGGAGATATGATTGAGCACTTGGTACAAGATGACGTCATTTTTTGGTGTTCCATATGCCTCAGGGGCCGATTGCACGAAAGGGTCTTTGCAAGGACCGTCTTTCGTGTCGCCCATCCTTTATGATGCGCCATGTGAAACGCATTTTAAACCAATCATCTGCAAACATATTCTATTCGTCCGTTAAAATAAACAAAATATTTGTTTATAAAATGATGTAATATATCATGAAATTGTATAAAATTTGATTTAAGAACAAACTAACGAAACTAGCCAATCAATCGCACACGCACCACTCGCACTCAGTCATGCACTGTCGATCCAACTCACTGCTCTCTAACGTTAGATCTGTAGCTAAAGCAGACTTACCTAATTCCACATTCGACCACACTCGCATCCATCACAATCTACATTACACTTTCTTAATAAAAATACTTCCAAAAATCACACTTACCCTCAAAATTTTTGACGGCTGACGTGACTCGAACCCCCTATCGCAAAGCAATTCCTTGGCACTTTCCATTTTGGATATCAAAAGTTTGCGTAAAACTTTTATGACAGCTGATTGGCTGTCTCAAGTCACGTGGTAAATTTATGTACACAACTGTTGTGAAACGGGTGCTTGGCGGGAATTGACGTGAAATCGTAACCTCTTATTGAAGAAAACTCTTTACGCAACCAATATTTAACGTAACTCGGGTAAGATTACGCAGGGTTGTGAAAAAAAAAATACACAACCGTTCGTACACAGCACCGATTTTACACAGCGGTCTAACAGTGTACAAAATACATGTATTTTTCCAAAGAAATTATGAGCAAATTTTGTAAGCTTGTAACCAAATTATGAAAAAAAAAAATCCTGTACATCTGTACTGTTCATTGTTTGGGGGTGTTAAAAATAAATTCTTAAATGCTGACACGCATGATCTGACCAATGCTGTCATGCATTTTATATCGCACATATTAAGTGCAACTCTAATTCATACTTGAATATTTTTTAAACGACCCCCCCCCTTCCTCCTCCCCCAGATTTATCACTTGTTGAGATTGAGATTATGGCGATGTGATTGTGATACTCAACTCATAAAGAATATGCCATTTTCAAGTATAAGAATTAAGCTTTTTTAAATATTTATCTCATAAATTTTTTTACTTTCGAGAATTACCTTTTGATATGTTTCTGTACTTATGAAATAATTTTTATTCCTAGTGTTGTTATTCTATATTGAAAGTGTAACCATGTCCCTTCTGTAACGCAGGACTGCAGACATGCCAACCGTTCCACTTTTAGAGTATTTGTTCGGGGACATCCCGATAGACCGCGGGTCCGATAGACCGCGGGTCCGATAGTCCGCGGGTCCGATAGTCCACGGGTCCGATAGACCGCGGGTCCGATAGTCCGCGGGTCCGATAGACCTCGGGTCCGTTAGACCGCGGGTCCGATAGACCGCGGGTCCGATAGTCCGCAGTGTGTGTAAAATTATGATCAGATATATCATATGTCATCGAGAGGTCCAAAGGTCAAACGACACGAGACCATGGGGTTCTATCAGGTGCGGATCCATGGGGGGGAGGGGGAACTGCCTCACCCACCCCCCCCCCCGCTCAAAAAAGGGGAGAGGGGAAAAGGAGAGAATAAAGAGAGAGGAAGATGGGAAAAGAAGATAATAGAAAAGAGAGTAAGAGGGGGAAAGGAAAGACAAAGAAAAAGGGAGAGAACAGGGGGAAAGAAGAGAAAAAAAGAGAGGAGGGAAAAGGAAGAGAAAAGAAAGCTAGGAGAAAGGAAAAGGAGGAAAAAGAAGAAGAAAAAAAGAGGAAGGAAGAGAAGAATATTTAAATAGAGAGGAAGATGGGAAGAAAGATACGAAAAAGAGAGACAGAGGAAAAGGGGAAAAGAAGAAAATAAAGAGAAAGAGAGTGGAAGGGGGAGGGAGAGAAGAAAACAAATTAAAAGAGAAAAAAGGGGAAAGGAAAGAAAAAGAAAGAGGGATAAGTAATGGGGAAAGAGAAAAAAGAGGAAGAGGGAAAAGAAAAAAAAGAAAAGAAAGGAATAGAAGAAGAAAAATAGGAAGAGAATAATATTAAAAAGAGAGAAAGATGGGAAGAAAGATAAAAAAAGGAGAGATGGAAATGAATGTCGAATGTCCCATTGGGGGATTTGAAATCTCATCTTTTTAGGTTGGAGTATCAAAAATTTTCAGTTTAATCGTTGAAATATGTATCGTCTTGATGACTAACTTTTCGACCAGTCCATAATATTTAACATTTCTGCTCGCGCTTCGCGCTCATGGTAATTATCTAGTTACATACGCATCCTGTTCAGGTTCTCAAACATTGCCAAGAGTGTTAAATTTTCAGGACAATATACATGAAATTTAATTTTTAGCTTGCATATGGCTTATGAGATTATAACACATTTACGTTGCTTATAAAGTAAATCTAGGAAATGTTAGGACATGGGCGTTTGCCCCCCCCCCCCCCAACAAAAAAAGAGAGAATCAAGGCTAAGAAAAAATAGAGAGAAAAGGAAAGGGATTAGGATGAAATATACTATTATTTTCCAAATATTATGTAAAAATCTATCACAACCTTGTATTTTTGTAATAAAAGTGTCAACATATTTGCTTGCTCGCTTCGCTCACTGCCAACTTCTTATTAATTTTATGCGATACGCCATATCGAGCCCCCTCGAAATTGTTGGCTCATTACGGCTTTTGGACAAATCAACTTTGAGCGGCCGATCGGGGAAAAGATGGGTGAAAAAAATGGCCCCTCCCCTATTGGCGGAAGCTGGGTCCGTCCTTGACTTAGGCTTTCAGGATAAAATACAGGAAAATTCTATTAAAAAAATCAGATCGCGCTTCGCGTTCTCATTATTTATTTAGGCCTTGCGAGATACCGTAATGTGTTTTTCAAGAATAAAATCTCAGATTTTCTTTAACGTCTACCCCCCCCCCCATTTAATTTATTTTTTTTATTTTGGTGCCCTCCCCCCCCCCCTGCACCCATGCTGAATAAATACGCCACTGATGAGGATATTAGTCGAGCTTGCATATTTCCTAGAGGTTATCATTGATAATTTTGAAGGGTATACTAAAACAACAGTACAGAAACTACAGCTCCCGTTCACAATATTCTAGTAGGGCCTACTCTGGTGAGAAGTTAAACCAAATTGACCCCCCCCCCCCCGAAAAAAAAATCACTCGTGCTTCGCGCTCCCATTGATATTACATCATGGGCGGAAATCCCAGGGGGGACGTGTCCCACCTACTCAAAATAGTAGGGGGACACAATATCAAATGTCCCCCTACTATTTTGGTCTTTGATAATCATAGAAATACATCATTCTAAATCGAAATAAAACATGTATTTTGGGACGAGATGACCTTACTTTGGCGATAACCTTTTTTCCCCACCCCTTGTCCCCATAGGCGGATCCAGGGGGCCGAGCTCCCCCCCCCCCTCTTGGCGGAGCAAAAAAAGAAAAAAAAGAGGAAAGAAAGAAGGAAAAAATGATGAAAAAGAGAGGAGAAAAGGAAGAGAAGGACGACGAAGGCATAAAATAAGATGAGGGGAAGACTTGGAAGATAAAAAGAATCTTTCGTGCAACTATATAAAACTTTCGCTCGCGCTTCGCGCTAACATTGCCTATTAGGTGATCTACATAAGTTGTTCAATATGGAGTTCGAATATCAAGTTTGGAAGTCAATATACAACACATATTTCACCTCGGAAATCGAACTTTCATTATTTTGTGTAATTTACAATTGGTTTTTAAAAAGTGCTCTGTAAAAATGTCAATTTTATGGTTTGAATGTTAACATTTGCTGCTTGCGCTACGCGCTCGCAAATTTTGATTTATCAGGTACCTATATTTTCGTGTAATCCATAAAGTTTTCAAAATATCCCTTTTCTGGTCTGATTGTTAAGGCGCATCAGCTAGAGCGCTGCACGCTCGCATTTTGATTGGCGAGTTATATAAATGTTTCAATATTGTTTATACAACAAACTACTTAAAATCCCCTTTTCATGACAGTTTATCAAAAATTATAGCTCGCGACTTGCGCTCGCATTAATGGTTAAAAATATATAAACTGATGCATCCTATTCATAATCACAAAAGTGAAATGTCCAGTTTTATGCCATGATATCATCAGATTTCGCGCCCTCATTAGGCATTAATAAATATGATATCAATTTAATAATTGAATTGTCCCTTTGTTTCATCTCGCGCTTATCAAGATGAATAGGAAGATAGTCATCATTTTCATGGTGGCAAAACTCAAAGTAATAATAATATCAGCTCCTTTTTAAGTGCGATCCATATCCACCTTACAATTTTTCTACATAGTGCTAGAAATATAAAGCTGAAATTGACTCCTTTTTTCAGATCGGACTATCAAAGTTTCATGATTTTCATGATTAAAGTTGTATTCAGAATGCCTAGATTCTAGGTCTAAATATGAAACACGCTCGCGCATGTTAATTCAGATACCCAACTTGTTCTCTAATTTAAATCATTATCTAGTTTCAGATCACAATATCAAAAATTTTCTGCTCGCGCTTTGTGCTCGCATTATTAATGTAGGTAGACGCCATATTACTCATCCTTTTAATGATTTACAAAACATGAACAGAGTGGCCCACTTTTAGGTCTAAATCTCGATTTTTTTTCTGCTCGCGCTTCGCGCTCGTATCAATCGTTAAATTACATAGCTATCCTGTTCACGATTACAAAAACTGATTGGAATTTTCCATTCTTTCTTAAAAAAAGTTCAAAAATGTTCAGCTCGCGCTTCGCGCTCGCATTTTTTGATTGTTGAAATATGTGACGCCTTCATGGCTAAGTGCAAGCAGTCCTTAATAGGTACCAGTTTAAAACGTATAATTTTTTTTGCTCGCGCTTTGCACTTGCATTTTTAATAATCATATTTTTTTAGGATTTTCAAATCATGAATCGAGTGTCTCGTTCAGTAAATATTATAGGACTAAATCTACAAATTTTCCGCTCGCGCTTCGCGCTTGCTTTAATTGTTTACTCATATACCTATTCTGCTTGAGTTAAAAAAAGTGCTTAGAATTTCCTTTTTTTGGGTGAAAATTTCAAAAAGATACAGCTCGCGCTTCGCGCTCGCATTTTGGATTGTTAAATGCTACTTTAACAGGTATTTTTTTCATCAGTTCATTTCCCCTCGCGCTTTGCGTTTGTAGTAATTATTAAGTTGCATACATGTCTTTTTCAGGATAACAAACATTGCCCAGAATCAGTTCAAATTTTAGGAAAAAAATACATAAAATTCCCCCAAAATTAGCTCGCGCTTCGCGCTCGCATCATATAAATGAGGATTATGATATTATGTATTAATTTATAAGAATAAAGCCAAGAAGTGACTAATGAGGACTACGCCTTCAAAGAAACAAACAAAAATTATCTTCGAGCTGCCGATCGGGGAACATATGGCTGAAACAAATTTCCGCCCCAACCCCCCCCCCCATTGGCGAAGGCTGGAACCGCTCCTGTGTCCCCCCTAGCTTTTGGTTTTTATGTATTCATGGATTTTTTTTCAAGAACACATTAAAAAGTGGTCTTTATTTTTTTTAATGTGATTATAAGATAATTTAAGTTAGCCTGGCCGGGACGGAGTGGGCGCCATTTTTCGAAAAGTACACATGGGCGCCAAACATCAGGTCAAATTTGCTCCCCCTCCCTCCCCTTGAAATCCTGGATCCGCGCTTGGGTTCTATAACAATAACCCAATTAGGGCAATCATCCCCTGACAACTACTTCAAGGAAAATATTATCCCCATATTTTTTACCGCCGGGGACTGTTACCCCCCCCCCCGGAAATTTACTCTCCAGATAATTATGAAAATAATAATTGTGAAAATGCCTTAACGTGACGACATGGCGTGGTACTTTATCTTACCATGTCTTAATTAATCATTGGCGGCCGAAGGCAAAACATTTAGGGGGATCCACCTGAAATTTTGGGATGGACACAGGTAAAAAATTGACAAGCAAATCAACCAAAATTTTAGTAGGGACCACCAAAATATTTTGACAAGGAAAAAAAAGAAGGTTATCACCAAAATTAGGGGGGGGGGGCAAAAATATTCTAGGGTGGTATACCTCAATTTAGGGGGGGACGTAGAAAAGAAATTGACGACCAAAAAAGGTTCTCAACTAAAAATTTAGGGGGACCGTCCTCCCACCTCAAATTTAGGGGGAAAGCCCCCCCCCCCGCTTCCGCCGCCTATTAAAGTAATTAATAAGTTTATTATTTCGACATAGCGATGTATTCTATCTTGTCAAGTCGATATGTCCGCATGGCGACATGTGAAGTGTACAATTCCCGGCAAGAATCCCGATATATCGCCATGTTGACATATAACAAAGTGGACTGACTTGGTAAGATAATGGATCTCGCCATGCGGACATAATAAGCTTATATAGTCGACATGGCAAGATAAAGTATCTCGCCATGTCGTCACGTCGATGGCATTTTAAAGGCTCCCTATGGCGTCTAGAGGGCAAATTTCTGGGGGGGGGGGTGTAACAGTCCCTGACGATAAAAATATGGAGATAATATTTTCCTTGAAGTAGATGTCAGGGGGCGATTTGTCCTGTGGGTCATCGTTATAGAACCCCATGGACTCGTATCAATGACCTTTTGACCTCTTGATGACATGGATTTCACTATGTTGTCCTGATCATAATTTTACACACACCGCGGACTATCGGACCTGCGGTCTAACGGACCCGCGGTCTATCGGACCCGCGGTCTATCGGACCCGCGGTCTAACGGACCCGCGGTCTATCGGACCCGCGGTCTAACGGACCCGCGGTCTATCGGACCCGCGGTCTATCGGACCCGCGGTCTATCGGGCTGTAACCATTTGTTCCTCTTATTTGCTATGAATACGCCAATACTTTTTTGTATGATTTGTTACTTTTTAAAAATTTTCAATCATGGAGTATGTATTAATTATACACAGCGCGCAACAATAGTGCCGGTCCGACAGTCCCAGACCGGTAAAAATCGCTGTCGGGCCAGTAACTTGTAGCCTGAAAAGAAATATTCCTGCCTTTGAGCACATGTTTATTTGGGGAATTATCAGGTTTTCAAGTAGAGTCTTTTCACGTTTTTTCACTGATTGTTAAAGGACAAGTCCACCCCAACAAAAACTTGATTTGAATAAGAAGAGAAAAATTCAACAAGCATAACACTGAAAATTTCATCAAAATCGGATGTAAAATAAGAAAGTTATGGCATTTTAAAGTTTCGCTTAATTTCACAAAAACAGTTATATGAACGAGCCATCTACATCCAAAAGAGAGAGTCGATGATGTCATTCACTCACTGTTTCTTTTGTTTTCATTATGAAAGATTTCTGCCTAAATGAGACAGAAAATCGTGTACAACTCTTGAACGCACACACAGGTCACGGAGTGACCCTGGGTGCAACAGCCGACTGTGTTACAACTTAGGGGTGATACATTTTCACAATAGGGGTGAGGCAAACTCACTGGAGGGACTTTAATTCACTTATAACAAAGAAATGTGTACTACAGTACTCCTGTTGAATGCTCTGATGGAAATTATATGAGTTTCACATTCATTTGAACGGGAGGACAAGATTATTGTATATATCGAGTGCATTATGCATAAATCATATACCATTGCGACCCCTGCCTAGCCGATGGTCCAGGCATGACGATCCTGAGTGACGTCACCGATAGAGACCTCAAATGCCAGGAGAGCCTATTCGATAACTGATTTCATCTAAAAAACACGTATTGAAGATAACATCCAATGGGGAAATGGCTTTCATTTTCATGAAATATACATTCCATTCTTCAATAAATCTTTAACCCTGTCGTTAACTGCCCATTCATTCTCGAGCAATGGGGGAATGAATGCAGAGTGTCTCAAAGTTTGTGTGAAAAAAGGTGCATTTTCCATAGAACTTCTGCCAAAAAGCAATGCGTAAGGGAAAGATTAGCCCCAAAACACGAATAGATGAGTTAATCAAATGGGATGAATCATAAAAATCAGTGAAATATAGTTTCTCTTGTACTCATTACTGAATACCCCGACTTGATACGATTAATTTTTCTCCCTCTCCATCAACTTTTCTCCCTCTCCATCAACTTTTAAGAAAAAAGGTGCATATTTTCATAAAAATATTATGTGTTATATCGACGGACGCCCATGCGTACGAGCAGGAGGAAGTCAAATGTCTCGTATTTTTCATAATGTATTGTTTGAAATATGAAATATTTTGATTTTCTCGTCATTGCCATGTGAAATGAAGTTTCATTCCTCCCTGAACACGTGGAATTCCATTATTTTAACATTTTGTGCTTCAGGCAAGGAGGTCCCAATCGTCAAATTCGTAAAAATTGAAATATTGTATAATTCAAACAATAAAAAACAAAAGAAATAGTGAGTGAGTGACATCATCAACTCTCTCATTTGGATGTAATTGGCTCGTTCATATAACTATTTTGTTAAAAATAAGCGAAACTTTGAAATGTCATTATTTTATTTTACATCCGATTTGGATGAAATCTTCAGCATTGTGCTTGTCTGATTTTTCTTATTGATTCAAATCAACATTTTTCTGAGGTGTACTTGACCTTTAAAGTTAAGACAACTTTTTAAAAATTCTCTTTTTTGTCAAAGAATACTTTTTTTCTCTCTTCTAAGAATACCTTTTTTTTTGGTTGTATAAGGCTGGCAGGTCTGGGACTGGACATAAACTAGTTGTGCTTCATGTGCATTTTCAGCAATATTCAGTCGTATTCTATGTGACATAGGTAAAAAGTTTACCTAAGAAAATAACCTTATTTTTACATTTTAGTAAAACCAGAGCCATATTTTTTTTCAATATCCAGTAAACGTTTTCCAGGTATAAAACAAAAAATTACTAAGAAGCATCAGGAGGGGGAAATCACCCCTTTTCTGTCAAAGTACATGCTTAAAAACACCCTTTTTCCCCCATTTTGAGTAGGTATACCCTTTTCATGCCATATGTGGAGCGGTCTTATTGACACTTATGAATATAAAATGACAATTTATCCCTAGGCTTGATCAAATTAAAGGAGAAGTTTAGCCCTCAAAAAATTGGATTTGGATTTTAGAAAATACAGCAAGCATTAAACTGAATATTTTTTTCCCAAAATTGGAGGTTCCTGTAAAATATGAAAGTCCACTAGATATTTTAAAGTTTTGCCTATTCTCAAGAAGCCCAGTCCAAGTGAGAAAGAACCAATGATGTAACCAGGCCATGTTACACTGCCATATATTTGTATTTTATTACATGAAATATATATGGAAACTAAATTTGATTCTTCCCTGATATAAATTTTTTATGGTTCCTGATGAATTAATTTTGTTTTCTATTCATGATTGGGTGTGAAATGATTTGTCTATTGATATACAAAAGGTACAGAGAAAACCATTTTCAATTTTTTGAGAAAATGACATTTCATTGACTTTTTACCATTCACTATGTAGGAATGCTGCTCGCATATGACGTCACAAATCAAATTATTGAAATTCTAATAACTTTTTAATTATTTGATGAATTTTTCTCAAACCTTCGGCAATATTTTTAATTATTTTTTCTGCTATTTTTACAATAAACTTTTTGTCAGGGTGAACTTCCCCTTTAATAGACTTGCATGGAACTAATTTCATGTATCAATTAATTTGAATCTGTAGATTCATTACTCTGTTTAGAGATCCCTAGAAGCGAGCGGGGGGGGGGGGCAGAGGGAAGCGGAGCATGACGCAGCCCCCCCCCCCCCCTAGGTAATATCTCTCCCCTCCATCTCGTCTTTCCCTTTCTCTCTCTATAACCTTTCACACATTGACACATAACACTTCCGGTTTACAATAAGTGGGTGTACAACATTTCAACGCGATGCGCTAGCCGCAGCGGTGATCGATGGTCCATGGAGTTCCGTGTGTGTAAGACGGAGAAAGAAACGCCGGCTGTATTTAATTTTTGAAGGAATTTGAAGAGAAATCGGAAGCGAAATGTCGAGATCTCAGACAGAGAAAGACAGGAAATCTCAGGAGAAATACCAGGCAGTATTGGCAAGATTACTACGAGAAGAAGACAATAAATCCTGCGTTGACTGTCTAGCAAAAGGTATCTGTAAATACGGTGAACGGGTTTGCATGTATTGTCATTTGTATCACACTGGCAATTTTCATTGATTGAGCAAAGCAGTGCCAGAGCTTTTTTTCACTGCAACGTGTTTATGTCATGTGTATTAGATTGTGATTTGAATGTCTGTGTGCTGTGTGAATATGTTAAATTTGATATATGATTAGATTCATGTATCCAATTTAACACACATGCAAAGCACATATCGCATGAAACGGTGCAGTGAAAAAAGGCTCTGGTTTTGCCCAAGAATGTTTGCCATGGATCCGACTCACAGCTATTTAATTGGCTGATTGGTGTCGAAGGAGAAGAAAAAATATTTTTCTTATTTCAAGAAAATATAGGGGCCTATATCAAATTTTCTTTGTGAATTTGAAGAGAAATGACCTTCAGGCTTCAGACTACAGAAATGTAACATTTTTTAAATTTGTTTCTTGGCTGCAAAAAAGAAGAATGAAATTAGGTCAATTTTCAGTTTCAGCATTTCTCTGCCGCCATAGCCTGTGTAGCTAGAAATGGACACACACAAATCCAAATATTTATTTTAGTTTCCAAGAGCTGTTATAAATTTATTATTAATGCCAAAATTACTTGTCCTTAAGAGTCCAATAGGATTTTTTATGCTCTTTCTGATGGTATGATTTTTATAAAGACTTGGAAACCAGACCACAATGAAAATTTGCAAAAAATGTGAAAAAAAATTGTGCAGAACAGAAATTTCATTTTCCCATAGAAAACCCATGGGGAAATGGCAATCCCAACACACACACAAATAAGGGTTTGCAATTTATCTCTTAATCCTTATTCCAAATAATCCTATAAAATTGTCCTTTCTGTCAAAAAAAGCCCCTGAATTTTCTCTTTCCATACATGCCAAACAAGTTAAACAAAATCAGATCACATTTTTCTAGCAGCCTGAATGTCCAGAAAAATGTGCAATATTTTCCCCTAAATCAGCCTGTATTATGCTGACACTTTTCAGTGTGGCTTCAGACTAGTCTTGAGGACGCAATGATGATGACTTTTGAAATCCTGGATACTTCTTCATCATTGACATCTTGAACTGGGGCGGTATTCTGAGGTCATTTTATCTTTAAAATATTTTATTTTATCTCTTAAAATGAAATTGGTATTCTGAGATGCCATATTATCTCTCAGATGAAATTTAAAATTTTATCTTGCATATCTATGATGATACGCAACAGAACAGTGGCTGCGAAGACATACCCATTGCGTATCTGGACATTGCAACGCGGGTGATGTGCTGAATTGCGCCCAAGTTACATGTACTTTGAAGAAAAAATAAAATAAACTTAAGAGGGTAAGGGCTATTTTATCTCCGCGATGTTGATTTCGTCAATATTTGTAGGTGAATGAACTCCAAATGTTGACAAGAAAATGAAGAAAAATTATATATTCATTGAGAACAACACCTTAAAGTTATCCCTCTACAATCAGGAAGTATTTCATAATAATTTTCTTGACTAATATTGTCTATGAAATGATGCGTGAAAAGATGCGAAATAACGTATTTCGCACGATCCTGTTATGAAAAGTGGATTTCCTAGGGAATCCATCTTTGTTTACTTCGTTCTCTTACATGTCTATGACAGGGTGACCAGATTTCACAAAATGAAATACGGGACAATTGACAAACGAAGATCAACAAAGAAGCCCACACAAAGTGTTACACTTGTGAAAAAAAATATAAAGAATTGGAAGGGAAGGTGAATGAAAGAATGAAGGAGAATGGAAGAATGAAGGAGAGAAAGAAAAGAGATGATTGAGAAGGAAAGAAAATATTGGAAAACAGAAAATAATAACAGAAAGTTAGAATAAAAGAAGGATGAAAGAAATAAAAGAGATAAAAAAAGGTTTCCGTCATTCTTTGAAATGAATATAGAAAGAAAGAAAAACAGAAAGAAAGAAAGAAAGAAAAGGAAGGGGAGATGAATAAATGTCTGAAAGACAAAATATAGGAGAGAATTAAAGGGGGAAAAGGTTAAGAAAAAGAAGGAGCAAAGAAATAATGAAGGAAATAAACATGTTTCCTTCATTCTTTGAAAGAAAGAATAAGGGAAAAAATAAAGAAAGGAAGAAAGAGTGGAAGGGAAGAATGAAGGGAGGAGAGAACGAAAAAAAAGAGAGAAAATAATGGAAGGCGAGAAACAACGAAAAGAAACAGGAGACGAAGAGAGAAGGAAGCCAAGGTAAGTATAAGGAAAGAGAGAATGAAGGAAATGATAAAGGATATTTGATAAAGAAGGAAAGTAAGAGAAAGAAGGAAAGAAAGAAAAATTAACAGAGAGAGAAAAGAAAATGTCTATGAAAGAAAAATAGGAAATAGATAAATGGTTTATTAAAAAAAATCAAGACATCGCGGCTAAGGCAGAAGTGCGATGTATTCATAATTAATAAAGACACAAAAATATTCAAACAATAACACAGATAATTACAAAATAAATAATGCGGATAAAGTATGGTATTGGAAATAAAGATAGATGGAACAAAAAAGGGCAAGCAGAAAGGATAGGGTATATATAAAAGAAAGAAAAAGGGAAAAGTTCAAACTTCAAGTAAACAAAAAATCTAATAAAAAATCATAATTTCCTTTGGTGTTTTTTTATGTATTTTTAAAATCTAAAAAATAAAATGTTTTAGAAATGAATAAAATTTTAAAGTGAAACATATTGTTAAACTTAAAACTACATCGCGGCATCACGTGCACACCAAGACTCAAAATGAAAGCTGAAACAACTAGATCTATAAAAACTCAAGAACTTGTTCCTCCGATTACATCTCCAAATCATTAATCTGAGAATAAGAATTTCCCGCCGATTTTGTGATAATTTTGGTGGAAAACTGTTTATCATTTGAGATTGTTTTCACCATTGAGAATTTGCTTAAATCGATCCTACATGTACATGTCTAGCTAGTAGCCTGCCACACACAGGCAGGAGGCCAGTTCGTTTGCAATGTATTTGGTTAGCAAGAAGTCACCGCAGAACTTACAAAAGTTTACAGTAAATATCGATTTAATTGTCCCTGCTTCGTCAGCTGTTGGTTATTTTATGAAAGTTCGTCACTTCCAAATGTATTAACTACATTTTGTTCAATATTCTGAAATACGGGACAAATAGGCATCCCGGGAAGGGTTTGTCGGGGCGCCGGGACACAGGAGCAAAATATGGGACAATCCCGGGAAATACGGGACGTCTGGTCACCCTGGTCTATGAAGGCCTGTTCAAGACGTCAATGATGAAGTATATGACAGGATTTCAAAAGTCATCATCATTGCGTCCTCAAGACTAGCTTCAGACACCCTATTTTTATTTCAATTTTTGTCATTTTTGTGTCGCCTGCATAGCAGAGCGAGACTGTTATTTCAACATTGAAATCTTAAGTTAAGACTTTATTAACCAAGGTTAAGTTTTTGAAATGTCAGTACCATATATGGACCTAGTTCTTGAAACTTGGACATAAAGGGTAATCAAGTATTACTGAACATCCTGCCTGAGTTTAAGGTCACATGACCAAGGTCAAAGATCATTTCGATGAACTTAGACCATGCTGGGGGAACCAATATTGAAATATTAACCAAGGTCAAGTGTTTGAAATATTGTCATCGCTTCAAAAGTATTAGTTTTCCTACCATATGATCCACTAGCGTACCTAAGGGGGGGGCAGACTCTCCCCCCCCCCCCCCCCGACGAGTCACAAGCACAAATAAAGGAAAAGAAAAGAGGAAAGAGAAAAAGGGGGAAGGGGGAAAAAAATTAAGAAAAAGGGGTAAACAAAAACTGGACTGCAGACTGTCAGAAAAAATAACTGTCAGGCACTCAGGGCTGTTCCAACCGATTTGGTTTTTTAGTTCCACCATCTTTGTTGGTAAATGTGAATTTAAAACTGTACACTTTTATCGGTAAATTGTGATTTTTACGCAATGCGACTTTTAGAGCTCTCGATCTGTACCATTAGTGAGGACGGACTGGGCTGACCAGTGACTGGAAAAAGTTAGAGAAAAACTTTTAGGTAATATAATTATAACAATAGAAATTTCGAGCGCTGTGATTGCATTTATTTTTTAGTTAGGTACCTATGATAAATGTCTAGTTTTCATGTTGAAATATCAAAAATTTTCAGCTTGCTCTTCGCGCTCGCGTCAATTGATTAGTTAGAAACCAATTTGTTCACGGTTACAAAAATTGCTTAGAATATCAAGTTCTTAGGTCGAAATGTCAAAAATTTCAGCTCGAGCTTCGCACTCGCATAAAACTTCATCCTATTCATAATTAAATGAAGTGCTCAGAATGTAAAGTTTTCAGGTCAAAATATAAAAAGAATTTAGCTCACGCTCACACCAATTAATTGTTTTTAATTACCATTTTGTTCATAGTTTGAAAAAAAAGTGCTTAGAATGTCCACTTTTCAGGGGGGAATATCTTAAATTTTCAGCTCGCTCTTCGCGCTCGCATCTATTAATTATTAAGATAGAAACCAATTTGTTCATGGTTACTAAAAGTGCTTAGAATGTCCAGTTCTTAAGTCAGAATATCAAAAGTTTTAGCTCGCACTTCGCACCGCACGACTGTTTAGAAACCCATCATGTAAAACTGCTTTAACGGCAAAATTTTAGCTCGCGCTTTGCGCTCGCATAATTTATTAAGGAAAAAACCATCCTATTCATAATTAAGTGCACAAAAAGTTTTGTTTTAGGTCTAAATTTTTAGAACAAATTCAGCTCGCGCTTCGCACTCGCAATTATTATTCTTAACTGATTTCAATGTCAAATACATGTACCTCTTTTATAGCGTCTCCAAATGAGCAGAACTGGGAATATAATTTAAACACTTGATTAGAAATATACATGTATATCCAATACATTTCATTTCTGGAATAATATACAAAAAATAATTAATTTCGACAATAATGTACAATCGCCCAATAGCGAATATCAGTAGTAGCAAGATCCCAACTCTTTTATTGGGCACCCCCTGGGTAACCTTTCTCATCTTCAGTGGCACTGCCAGACATCCAAACGTGTATTAAAGGGGGTTGGGCTGCGAAATGCAGGGTAACAAGGAGGGCAATGAGGACTGCGAGGTGCCCAAATATCCTTGTGTATTGGTAATTTTATGACCGAATGTATAATTTCTGCACGTTTCACATCATGTACATCTACATGTAAAAAAGCTAAATAATAATTGAAAAAAATGTTCACTCGCTTGAAAATTAATAACTATGAAGTTTATATTTGGGCAATGATTATAACCCCCCCCTTCAAAAAAATGTGCCTACGTGTATATACATGTACGTCCATGCCTACACCCCCCCCCCTTTCTCATCCTGTCGCTAGCACTTTTTGGGGGTATCATCAGGGATCACAATATTTACATGATGAAATAAAAAATCATGGAACATAATTTGACAGTTGTCATCATTGGTCTTTTTATTATTTAAGGGTTGGTCCGGGCTGAAAATATAAATGAAAATTCACAGAGCAAAATACTGAAAATTTTATCAAAATGCCTATTAACAGAACTGTTTCACCAGAATAATGCAAATGGTCGCATTTCGTAAGTTGGGTATGCAAAAAGGGTGGCGTATGAACAATTTTCCACACGGTGCCATGGATAAATTGTTGCTACATCACAGCATCTACATGTAAGACCAAATTTATTGAGTAATATCTCATTTTGAAGCTAGAACTATAGGCTAAATATATTACTATGAATTAGATCAGTACAATATCAGGAACAAAAACTATAGGACATTAAGTTTGAAGTAACAGGGGTGGCTGAGCCGGTGGATGCGGTGAATGATAAAATATTGATTAAACCTAATTAACAACTTACTATAATATGTAATATGACTGAATTATCCTCATATAAAGCAGGGAACAACTAAATGTCATAAAAATTTGGTAATTTTGAAAATATGCAGCAATGAAATACATGTATATATCAGCTCTGATCTGCAACCTTATCAGTAAACTGGAGAGATTTGATTAATTATCTAATTTGTAATCTTAATTTTTAGTACAAGTGTTGTGTATCATTGCAACAAACATTTCTACCCATGATGTTGTCATTTTGCAAAGCATATAAATACAGTGACAGGTATTTTGGGGGCAAAAATGTGAAATTAAATACTGTTAATTAATTAGTATAATTAATATGCATACAATAATAGATAACTAATCGATTTTTGGTACAGATTTAATTATTGATGTTTCAAGATTAAAAACTGCAAAATACTAGGGTGATCCAATGTTGCATTATCTTTTGACACCATTTTATGTGCAGCAGGTCCAATTTGAGAAAAACATATTTCAAAATTCACATTTACATTGATGTCTATGTAATAATTAGCTGTTATTTAGTCATTTTAAGGAAAAATAAAGGTATTCGAGACTTAAAACTTTTTCATTATTTAGAGAATGGTAATAGCTACATGTATAACATATAAAAAAATGAACTTTTTGACCATTTTTACCCTGTTCGCGAAATTGGACCACCTTATGACATGCAACCAAATCTTTAAAATTCAATAACTTTGTTATTATCCAATTTTGATCAAATTTTCATTATTTTGCTTTGTGAATTTTACTATATTTATAAAGATATGAATTCATATATGTATCCAGCCTGGACCATCCCTTTAACATTGTACATGTACCTTTTTTTACTCTTTAAAATGTACATGTACATGTACAGTATGCAGTGTTTCTTCTATAGAAGTCATTCATATTCATCACCCACCTGCAAAATACATGAACTTTGAATGGCAATCAGATCAATAATAATAATTTAAGATTTTCATCTGCTCCTTAAAGTTCTGTGAAGTTATATTTTTTACAGGAATGCACCCAAAGTCCTTTCCAATTCTTTCATTGTTTCATGTTTTATTTGATGGAAAATTGGTAATAAATGTTGGCAGGCATTTTATTAGATTTTATTGAGGACTGTCCCTCCGAGGCACTGCACTGTACAGTCATCTATATACACACATACGTAGACTAGTTGATACACTCTGTATTTGTAATCTGAGAAATTGAAAGGTAACTTGGCAGGCATCAACTTTAATTATTTACTTGGATTATGTGTAGGCCTAAAAGGTGATTTGGATTACTGATATTATTAGTGAATTTGTGATTCATTCATTCTTTTTTATTGCTTTTAGAATATTTTTGTTCAAAAACATAATTTCTTTTGTTCTTTCATTTTGTGTTTTATTCTGTTTTCTTTCTTTATTTCGTGATTTCTTTTTTCCTTCCTTTTCCCCCTCCCCCTCCCCCTTTCCTTCCTGTCTTCATTATTTTGTTCCTTTCTCTCTTTCTTTGTTTTTTCCTTTCTTTGTTCTCTCTCTCTCTTTCTCTCTCATTTTCCCATGCTTTTCTTTTTTTCCCCTACATGAATAATGCATTTCCCTGAAGAAAGAAAACTAATTTCACCCATGTTCAATTTTCAATCCATTATAGGGCCAAGATGGGCATCGTGGAACCTTGGCTTGTTCCTGTGCATACGATGTGCTGGCATCCATCGCAACCTTGGCGTTCACATATCCAAAGTCAAATCAGTCAATCTGGATTCTTGGACAGAGGAACAAATAATGGTAATAATAGTTAAGGAAAAGGCCACCCTAACAAAAAATCTTAATTGAAATTTCAATCAGCCTAATGTCGAATATTTCATCAAGATTGGATGCAGAAGTAGAAAGAAGTGACAAAAATATTGCTCAATATTTTTACAAACATTTATTAGTTACCAACTTTTCACACGGTAAAATAATTGTAATTTGAATGATGATTCCAATGAAAAATAAGGCTAATGACATATTTTTAGCACGGGTAGAACCAAACTAGAACATGATTAGAATCACAAAGGCTAATCAAAATCACGAATTCAAATTCTACTTCTGAGGTGAATTCCAGTTTCACTCAACTTACGGTAAAAATTTTTCATGTGAAAGGCTTGACCTCAAAGGCCTGTATTCTGAAGTCGGGTTTAACTTAAACTTAAGTTGTGGTTTAAGTATGGGAAGCCAAAAGTATCAACGTTTTTTATTAAGTTGTATGTTTCTTATGTTTACTGTGCTCTTTCCTGATTCATCGATGGTGAAGACAATCATCTCCATTACACAATTATGATGATTTGAGAGCCGAAATGAGCTGAAAGTAGGATATCTCTACTTTTAGTGATTTATGTAACAATTGGCTGTCCATACTTAAACCACAACTTCAAACCTGAGTGTAAGTTAAACCCCACTTCAGAATACGGGCCAAAGACATCTTTTGGGGCGGAGCTTACATGACCTTTCAAGCACTTCCGTAGATGATCATTGTCATGCACTCATTGTAGTTTGTATTTGCGATACAGTGCTTTGATTGACAAGTAACCAAGGACAAATTCTGCCTTCACTTGGGAATTCTAAATCGAATCAGAGAGTGAGCATATGAAAGGTCCAATGATTCTAAAGACTAATTGCAATCATCATTACAATGATGATTCAAGATTCATGTGTGAAAAGGCCCATAGTTAACGATGTCACACACTCTTTTTTTTAGCTTGTTTATAATATACATGCAGATTAATTCAATTTTAGAATTTTAACTGTAAAGAAGTGATTCAGTCGAGCGCAATACATGTACATATGTAGGCTTACAACATTAATTGTATGTTCACAAATTTGTTGCAGGATCAGACTTTAATTATAGAATTAAAAAAAGATTAGATAGATTTTGTACCAGTTAGAACAAAAAATAGTGAGTGGTAACATCATTGGTATGCATGCTGATCATCAATATCCCAGCTGTTTCCTATTCCTCTACTACAATGCATTATTATCATGTGTTTGGCATTACCTGTGCCTGGCAGGCGAAAAGCGAACTGAATCACTATGACCCGCAGGTCTCTCCTCCTGATATAACTGATTGGGAGAGTGCAGTGCAGGTGAACCACTACACCAATGGGTTCTTAATGTGCAAAGGTGGTGACTCTTCTGTACACGGGGCATCCATTTAACATTCTATCCGAGGGACAGAGTGTTTTCCATTGTAACATAGCCTGCGTCTATGAAACATGGGAGAGACGTTTAAACACAACGCACTGGCTCCAGTGATCTGCCCGGGGTGGACTCGGACCCATGATCTTTGGTTTGACGGGCAGACGCGTTACCAGCTGAGCCAACAACGCTCTCTACACATCATTCCTATGCATGAATCATTTGGTTGAAAGGTGAAAGACAAAGTATGATTTTTCTGACAATAAAATCCAGAATAGAATGGCTTAGACCCAGGAACAGTAATGTACATGCACATGTACCATCCTGTATCAAATTATTATGATATAGATGCAACATGCCTATTTCCAATCACTTTGTGGTTTACCAGATTGATTCCACATACATGTACATGCGCAAATAGACTTTGAAATAAATAAAGAAAGATATTTTTTGTTTTGGCTTTATAACCTGTTTGAATTTCTTCCTTTTTTTCTTTTCAGTACATGGAGACTATTGGAAACGCACTTGCCAGGAAATACTATGAATGCAATCTCCCTGCAGAGTTCCGAAGACCACAGACAGACTCGTATCCTTTCCTGATTATTCGTTTTAACTACATTTTAGTGATGTTTAAGAAAATATTGATCATTTTGAGTGTCATCATTTGGTGTGATCATTACTGATGTTATCATTGTTATCATTATCATTATCAATTCAAGTATCATCAGTTATCAAATTGATAAAAAAAAACATGACTATCATTATAGCATCATGATACATCAATTCATTCCTTAATTTTCTGTACCTTTATTATTATTCTTGTATCATTTTTATTATTTGTATCTTCATAGTGTCATTGTTATATCCCAGCAATTTCAGTATTGGTATGTTCATCATCATGGAGATGATCTTTGGTGTTACTATCATCCTCGTTACCTTCAATTCTTCTAGTTTATATTGAATTGCCACAAGTTGAAGCATTTTTTTTTTTTTGGTATTGTAGTTTTCATCATCCTCTATAGAGTACCAAAATGTGATGTCATCAGTTTTCACTTTTTGCATATCAGCGTTTTTTTATACCATGTTTTGGTAGAGCATGATGAAAAACCCTCACAACCCAAATTTTTGTAGGAATTGGTCCATGGGGGCCTTAGATATGAGCTCTAAATACATATTAAAGTAGCTCCATTGAAGTCGGTGTATTATTGACCTGGTTCCTAACATTTTAGAACCAGGCCAATAATACACTGACCTACATTGTAAATGGGGCTAATTATGTATTCATGAGGTCATATCTAAGGCCTTTATGGACCGATATCCACCAAATTTTGGTAGATGCTCTACCAAAATATGGTATAAACAACACTGACATATAATCTGCCTTCATGGGAATCAGTTCTAGTGGTGGCTGTAGGCAAGTGGATGCTATAGACAGGTTCTTATATTAATCTGCCTTTATGGGAATATGTTTTAGTGGTGGCTATAGGCAGGTGGATGCTATAGACAGGTTCTTATATTAATCTGCCTTTATGGGAATCTGTTATAGTGGTGGCTATAGGCAGGTGGATGCTATAGACAGGTTCTTATACCCACAATCTGCCTCCATGAGAAGTAGTTTTAGTTGTCACTATATAGGCAGGTGGATGCTATAGACAGGTTCTTATATTAATCTGCCTTTAGGGGAATCTGTTATAGTGGTGGCTATAGGCAGGTGGATGCTATAGACAGGTTCTTATACACATAATCTGCCTTCATGGGAATCAGTTTTAGTGGTCACTATGGTCTGGTAGCTCGAAAGGTGGCCACTACACTGGTTTGACTTTACATGCACAGTGTGCAATGTAATGTTATCCTGTGTCTGTGTGCTCTACAGGTGTTCTTTGATTTTATCATAGTGTGAAAGTCCTTGTTTTTCTTGACCATCTTCGCCATCTTTTGACAGCCCAGTAGAACAGTTTATCAGGAACAAGTACGAGCACAAGAAGTATGTTGACAAGACCATGCAGCCGCCAAAACCATCTACATCTCGGGTGAGTGCATGATCAAGAATGTGTCCTCTACAGTGTCACAATAGCGACACGTATATACACTGTACACATCACTGTTTGCATGATGGCCTGCCATCGCGGTTTGGAGTCATTTACATTGCTTTGACTGTACAAACTTGGCCATTTCTGAATTTTCATACAGTCATGATCATGAAAGCAAGCAGTATTATGTACATGTATGTACTTGAGGGTGATTATTAATGGAAGACACTTTTCTTGAGATGCTTTAATTTATAATACAGTAGGCAATACAGAAATACATTTCAATAGAGTGAAAGTTTTGTACTGTTCATTTAAAATCTAATACTGATTGCATACTGATTCTGGAATAGAGATTAATTCCTAGTCTTTATCAACACTACACATGCTACAAAAAAGGATTGTAAATTAACGGATTCTTTTGTAGCTCCATTTGTTTGACAAGTCCTATTCCAATACTGAATCTTTTCTGGGTTTATTCAATTCTCATTCCTCTATAGGTGAAGAAGGAAAGCAACAAAGAGAACCGAGATGGGGACAAGGAGAAAAGGAGAGCAAAGAAACAAGAGAAGAATAACATTGCCCTTCCAAGACCATCAGATGTAAGCTATACAAATGTAGCTCATTATATAATGATATAATAATAAATAATAATAAAATCATAATAAATAATAACAATAATGAAATAATACAGGATTTGTATAGCGCACGTATCCACCTTGCTAGGTGCTCAAGGCGCTCCTTTATTACCCCGGCTAAGGTAGTCTACCGATTCTGGTGCGCACAGCTTTTTGAGGAACTACCTCCTGCCGGTACCCATTTACCTCACCTGGGTCGAGTGTAGCACAGTGTGGATAAATACTGTATCTTGATGAAGGAAAAACATGCCATGGCTAGGATCGAACCCATGACCCTCTGTTTGAAAGATGGGTCAGAACCACTAGACCACGACGCACCCACATATACCCCATATAGATATTTTCCCAGTAGTCTGCTGTGCAAACCCTTCACTCAAAATATTGGTCTGAATGCGACGGCATGTGTAATGATGGCCCTCTCGCTCAGGAAAATGAGACAGCAAGTTTGATATGTGGTACTTGTTGATCAAATTTTCAATCAGGGTCTGCTCTTGTGCCTGTTATTGTCTCTGATCTCTGCCCAGCCCGTAATTAGCTGCATGCCAAAAAAAAAAAATGTTCAAGGACCACCAAGAATTATAAAACCTAGTTAGTTCGAGAAGGTTCACACAATTCTGGCCCTCGTGTAGGTTGAGGGCTTACAGTAGGGACCCGATTTACGTTGTCTAGATAAAAAAATGTTCTGTCCAAAAGCCGCTCAGATGCAGATTAGCCCACTCTTGGCCACCATTATGAAGCATATCTGTTCGCTTGCAGGAATGCAGATTCTCAAGTGCACCAAAACGCTTACATGTATGAGCACCCTTGAAAAACAGTGTTGCCCATTCAAGATTCCTGATATTGTTAGGAATATAGAATAGCAGAATGTCCAAAACGTACATCAGGGGCCCGTCTTACAAAGACTTGCTATTGATCCGATCAATCGTAACTATGTAAAGCCAGCAAAGTCAACATATGAAATGGATGTTTGCCCAAATTTTTTTCTAGATATGAATTCATATCCATAAATTCATTGATTTCTTGACAGTTTGGTGTGTTCTCCTTTGTTTACAAAGGATATTTTGCACATTTCCTGTAGAAAAAATTATGACACTGATGGATTTCTATAGAGTTAAGATTGATTGGACCAATCGTAACTCTTTGTAAGACGGGCCCAGGGGTGAATAAAACCATGGCAATGCCTAGTGATTGATTGTAAATTTGATTTCGAAAATCCATTACCCATACAGGTAAAGACGGTGATTTTCCGTTTCAAAAAAACGATCTTGTCCGTTTCTCAAAATCTATAATTCCATTTCAACTTGATCTACAAGAAATTCCGTTTTGTCACTGAAAATGTACGCAGCAAAATCCTGAATTCCGTTTAGCAAAGGTGAATTCCATGAATTTTTACATGAGAAGTATAAGAATCAAATGCATTTTCCGTTTTATTTAGCGGTAAAATGAAAAATCACTTCCCCTACCCATATTGATCAATGATTGAGGAATGAAATCAGCCCTATAATCAAATGCAAAGGTTTGCGATGAAGAGCCCAGATCAATCCAGGAAACGCATGGACAACTTTAGAGTGTTCTCTTGCTGAACTTCCTTCCCTTTTCCTGAGTAATGGTTTCAAATAAGAGGGAAAAAAGGATATATGGTTCTTTCAAGATTTAATCATTGCAACACTTGTTTTCACCATCCCAATGGGTATGTAGGCCTACATGTAAAAATAATAATATACTATTCTTGCATAGCGCATATCACATTATGAATAATGTCTCTATGCGCTTCCAAAGGACTTGGATATTATTACCCCAGCTGTAGCTTGAAAGTAATTCATGGAATGAATTCCTTGTATGGTGATTTAAGGAACGGTTCTGCTTTATGTAATAGCAGTTTGGTCATTGGAGAAAAGAATTCAACGACATTGCTTAATACAGTCCTATGTATGAAGCATGCTACACAATAGACATTTTGCGATGCAAACTGCAATCTGATACCAGGAAAATTATTCCTTGTATTGTCCTGTGGTTTTAACGGTGTAAAATGTAATACTTGCAATTATAAACACAGCATTTATTATGCGCCATCTATCTAGTGAACTATTCCGAGGTGCAGAGGGATTGGGAATTACAGATAAAATAATTTGCATATGTATGGGTGCATGAATAAATGAAATTAGCTAACAATTAGCTAACAATTACATTTAATACCTGCAAAATGAAATGCTGCAATGTATTTTGCAATTCATGTACTTGTATTTTTAGAGTAAAGTATTTTTTCATGACATCTTCTCAAGTATATACCGTGTTCAGACTAGGAATTATCCATACACTACATGTATACAGTAAGAACACTACAAGACGAATTAATGAACTACACGTACATATATATTTTGTAAATGAGAAATAAAAAAACACCAAACCTAAAAACCTGGCTATCACTCAGTAGCATACCCGGAAAATCTTGTCGGGAGGGGCAAACATTTAACATGTAATAAACAGAAAGAAGAGGTCAAAGGTCACCACCATTTATAGATCAATTAGAATGTTCCTCAATTGCCTTCCATGTCATCAGCTACATTTGTTTGATTCGTCATAGCAAGATATTGTGGGCAATGACTAAATAATTGCATTTGGCATGCTACATGTAGTACATGTAGGTTACCATTGTACCAACCTATTACCATTAGATTCTTCTCGGTTCAAAAAAGGGAATTTTTTTCCCCTGGTAAATGAAGAGGCTTTTTATAGGAGGAAATTATAATTTGTTAACAAATTTTCGGCATTACTCCTATTTGTTTAAGATCAGTATGCTCGATCTGTAATGAAAATCATAAGATCACAAGTCAGAAAAAATTGGAACCAGTGGGATTCTAACCTGCCATCTACTGCTTTCCGGGCATCGAGCATACTGATCTTATGATTTTCATTACAGATTGAGCATACTGATCTTTTTCCACCATTACTTCTTCCTTAAGAACCTCTTTAACATCCTCTTGCTTTTCTCTTTTCTTCCATCAGAATACTCCAGCAGTCAAGAAGCAACAAGCTCCACCGGCACAAACCCTCGCTGCCCAGGCAGCTACCATCACAGCAGTGCAGAGCGCCCCCACACTCTCTGCTGCCCCTACGAGTTCCACAGTAGCTCCTGCTGCCAAGTCTTCAAGTGCTGTTGATCTCTTTGGACTAGGTAAAACATGTTTTTTGTCTCCATTTTGTTGTTCTTCTGCAATAGTCTATCTTTCATATTGGAAGATCAACACACCGCAGACTGGTGTGCGTGCAGTAGATAAGGCTGAAACAGACTTTCATGTGAATAAGGTGTCATGCGGTAATAAACATGTGAAGTGCAGATAAAAAAAAGGTTGTAGATATGACTGCATGATAAACTGAAGCCTTTCCTCAACGCCTTAGCCTGTTTAAAGGGGAATTTAGCCTTGGTCATTACTGTTGCGTTGAAAAGGGGAAAAATAAAGAAAACAGAATGGTGAAAATTTGAAAAAAATCGGAAAAGAAAGATAAGAAAGTTATGGCTCCTTTAAAATTAAGATCCCTAAGACTATGTAGATTTCAAATTGGCAACGGGGTAAGTAAATTATGACAAGGGGCAAGGACAACTCGACCATAGGCTATGTACTTCATTATCAGGGATGTGTGGTTTTCTCCTAAGTACCCATTCCCCTGGCGCAGTAATCTAAATATAACCAAGGTAGTATATTATTTTATGTCCTCATGAAAGAAATATATAATTTGAAGTATAACTTTAAAGGTATCCATGGAAGGGAAGACAGCAGGATTGTTTTTCATGTCATTCCATGTTGAGAAGAAAGATGGGTATTTGTTGAAATGGGAGGGGTATTTTACAAATATTTTAAATATGATGTAGAATCACACTTTAATAACATCTCCATTGAGAATGGAACATACATGTAATTGTACCTCCCCCCATCATATCAGATAATCCTTCAACACTGATTGGTCATATGGTGATCTTCTCGGTCTTAACACACCAGAGAAATCGATCCAGAGCCGAGGGGGGAGGGGGGTTGTCATCAATAAGAATTTTCCAACAAGTTGTCATCTGACAACCTTCCCGGAATTTCATTGGTTGAGAAATACTCTTACTACGGTAACTATCAGGTAGAACAGGACTTGTCAGATGAATCATTCGACAAATTCTTTCTTGAAAAGCTCCCCCGATTTCTTCCGTACTTGATCCAAACACTCTGAAACACTCATTTGACTATCCAAACAAAGAAGTATTTCCTGAAATAATTACAGTACTGATGGGTAATGGTGATCTTCATGGTCTTCACATACCCCCAAAAGTAATCCACAGCAAGGTCTCCATGTACTCGCTGAAACGCCCAAATGCATGTCTAAACAATGAAGTAACTCCTCAAATTACTATTGTTACCTTATTCCTTCGATCATATCAGATACTCCTACAGCACCGATGGGTAACGGTGATCTTCTTGGCCTGAACACACCCGAGAAACCAATCCAGAGCCAGATCTCCCCTGCGCACAGTGCGAACGCCCCGGCACCTGAACCAGTCATTGAGGAGTCCCTCTTCGGCACAGAAGACACCTCCAAGTCAGCGTCGTCCAAGACGTCCAAAGAATCAATCCTGGCACTCTACGGGTCATCAAGTCAGAGCCAACAGAATTATGGTGTTCCAGGTAGCAAGAATTTGATTGAATATGAAGCGCTCACGGAGTGTTGCAAGAAAATATTTGCAATCAATTTCACAATTCTGGTGCAATTTTTGTCTCACCTGCATAGCAGAGTGAGACTATAGGCGCCGCTTTTCCGACGGCGGCGGCGGCGTCAACATCAAATCTTAACCTGAGGTTAAGTTTTTGAAATGACATCATAACTTAAAAAGTATATGGACCTAGTTCATGAAACTTGGCCATAAGGTTAATCAAGTATTACTGAACATCCTATTAGAGTTTCATGTCACATGACCAAGGTCAAAGGTCATTTAGGGTCAATGAACTTAGACCATGTTGGAGGAATCAACATCGAAATCTTAACCTGAGGTTAAGTTTTTGAAATGTCATCATAACTTAGAAATATATGGACCTAGTTCATGAAACTGGACATAAGGTTAATCAAGTATCACTGAACATCCTGCATGAGTTTCACATCACATGACCAAGGTCAAAGGTCATTTAGGGTCAATGAACTTTGGCCGAATTGGGGGTATCTGTTGAATTCCCATCATAACTTTGAAAGTTTATGGATCTGATTCATGAAACTTGTAAATAATAGTAACCAAGCATCACTGAACATTTTGTGCAAGTTTCAGGTCTCATGGTTAAGGTCAAAGGTCATTTAGGGTCAATGAACTTTGGCCGAATCGGGGGTATCTGTTGAATTACCATCATAACTTTGAAAGTTTATTGATCTAGTTCATTAAACTTGGACATTAAAGTAATCAAGTATCACTGAACATCCTGTGCGCGTTTCAGGTCACACGACCAAGGTCAAAGGTCAATGAACTTTGGCCGAATTGGGTTATCTGATGAATTACCATCATAACTTTGAAAGTTTATGGATCTGATTCATGAAACTTGTACATAAGAGTAATCAAGTATCACTGAACATCCTGTGCGAGTTTCAGGTCACATGATCAAGGTCAAAGGTCATGTAAGGTCAATGAACTTTGGCCATGTTGGGTGTTTTTGTTGAATAACCATCATATCTCTGTAAGTTTATTGGTCTAGTTCATAAAAAGTGGACATAAGAGTAACCATGTATCACTAAACATCTTGTGCGAGTTAGAGTAGTTTTCAAAGTCAGCACTGCTGCTATATTGAACTGAGTGATGCAGGTGAGACGGCCAGAGGCATTCCACTTGTGTGATCAATAGATCAATTTTAGCTTGCATAGTTAATTAGTTTAAACTCTGTTGAAAGAAGCAGATAGGCAATCGATTGAAAGACATGTGATTGATTTTTTGACCCCACATTGTTTGGGAAGTTTCTTGTAAAGCTCCAAGAGTGTCTCGAGCAAAATATGAAACCTCCCTGCTCAGTGCCCAAGGTTACAATTATCTCACAAAGCAAAAAAACTCCTTTGGGCTTTATACAAGGCAATTCCGTAAAAAAGTTAACCTTGTGGAGGTCTCACCCACATTTTAAATCTGCTTCATAACTTGATCAGCAAGCCATACCAGTTATTAGAGCATTACAACAGTTCTTATAAACTAAAAAATTAAGACAAATACTTTCAGGTAGGTCACACTTGAACACCTTTAAAACATAATTGCCCAAAACTCACATTTAAGAAATTGGCTGATATGTTTGCCAGCCAACACTGAAGGGATTTCCTATCATGCAAAACGAAAAATGTTCCTTGCCTTAATTGGGAAAGGAGTATTTAGAGATGTTTAATTCAAGGTTATCATTTTAGTGTTAAACTAACACAACACATACTTAGGGTTGTGATGCATTTAGGATTTTGGTTTATATGGACATTGTTTATATTATGTTGGGGGGTATATATACATCTTTGGCGTTACCTTCTCTTTTCTGTTAGAGTGACCGTCACGGGAGCAATTTTTTTGAACCTTCTTGTATTTCTGTGCAACCCTATGTCACTATGCTATGAAACCATTCCTGCCTTTTTTCACCTCAGGAGGTGTGTACATTCCATCGCAACAACCAAACCAAGTGATGAATGGTGGTATGCCAGCAACTCAGGGAGGTGTACCGCAGCAACAACCCAATGCAGGGTTCCCGCCGCAAAACAGCTACAACATGGGCATGATGGGTGGTGTACAGCCGATGCCAGGGCAGAACGTGATGGGCATGTACAACCCACAGCAAGCCCATTTACAACAGCAACACCAGCAACAAGCTATGTTTCTACAGCAAGTAAGTCTTGACTTCCATTGCCGTTTAACATATTGTCATATCACAGAGAAAGCTTTTTTTTCCCAAATGTTTATAGAATAACAAAGTGTGATGTCATGATGTCATGAGAATGAGCTGGCTGGTTCTATTCTGAGTCGCAGCTGCACATTTGTATTTGCAAATTTGGTTGTTCCCATCATTCTGAGAGTCGTAACAGGGCGCCGTTTGATAAAGCTGTTCGTATTAAGGTAAGAGCGACTTTAAGAACCACTTGTGATCCTTTCTTGTGGTAAATACATGGTGTAATGAATTAGCGAAGGTTTAGCGCCTGAGAAAGGATCACCAGTCGTTCTTAAAGTCGCTCCTAACTTATGAACGGCTTTGTGAAAAGGCACCAGGGCACCAGACCGCCTCGACATCATGGCAACTGACGACATAACTTTTGATACTCTTAATACTATTTCATGGCCATCATTAATCCATTAAATTCCGGAGAAAAATATCCACATAACTGATTATATTCAAGCATTTTTTTATTTGGATGGAGTGAAATTACGCAATTCATCAGTCATATTACTAGCCTGGATGATATGAATGGTTTTAAATGCTAACATCTTTGCTGTGCAATTAATTCTACACAATTAAAAATAAAATGAAACTGGCTTTTCTCATTGCCTGTATTGCTGTGTACTGATACTTCCTACGTCATACATGTATCATGCCCAAAGAGATATTCATCACATGGGGGCCGTTTCATAAAGCTGTTCGTAAGTTAAGAGCGACTTTAAGAACGACTGGTGAACCTTTCTTACGCACTTAACCATCGCCAATGAATAAACCATTTTCCCCAGAAAGGATCACCATTCGTTCTTAAAGTCGCTCTTAACTTATGAATAGCTTTATGAAACACCTACCTCAATCTCCCTTTTTTAAAGCCCATATATGCGACATTGATCCAGGTTTTGACCTCCATTTGAATACAATTAATTGCTTGTTCTTTTTTATTTCATATCCAAACCTAAGCAAGATTGGGATCTCATGTTTGCTTTAATGGATTTCCATGGTCCTGCAGAATTTAATTGTTTTACAGAAAAATCACCTACAAGCAACTGCGTTTTGAATTTTATGGAATCCATGTATTGGACTACAAATTTCTAAGTCACATAGCCTCATGGGGCACTTAGAGAAACTTATGTTCAATTACTGATCAAGGGTGGGTCCCAAAATTGAGTTTAGTGGGATGTTGCAAGAAAGATGAGTTGCAGTATTAAGCAAATCAACTTCAAATTTGTGCTTTAAAGGCTTATAATGCTTGATTTTGGGACTTACATATGTGTACTTGATTTTGAAATAGAATGTTAATTTCTTTCAATTCCCCATTAAAAATCATGCAGCTCAGACAATACATTTTGTTGTTATTGCAAGGCAATAAAAAAAACCCTAAATAATTGGTTTGAGTTGCTTCATTCATATCGACCCATGACATTTAATACTATAAAATCATCATAACATCATATATGAATAATTGCATGAGTAAAGACATCATAATGCAATGATTATTTTAAAAGGATTTGCCCACTTTACCTTCAGATGTTTTGTGATTAGTTGAATATCTATTGATTATTGCATGTTAGTGGTAAGATTGTTGAGACAAATATGTCTCGACCTTTCTGCAAATTAACAATGCAGGCTTTGACACATTATACCCAAAGACAGTGGTTTATTGCTGCGATATTTTTCAAATTTTATGTTTACATTGTACATGTGCCATTCACTATAACCCATGCACCATAACCCATGTTTTCACCTACAACTGAAACTTGTCACAACTCATTGCAGCAACAGCAGCAGCAACAACAACAAGCACAGGCTCAAGCTCTACAACAGGTTTGGCTGGTTTTCTAACAATTTTTCACTGTTTTTTTTTAGTATTTATTAGTATGTCTGGCTTCACAGTAAATTGTTTGTTCCTCTTTGTGTACACTATATGAGATTAGCCTTGGAATATAGTAATGCTAACTATTATTATTAGGTGTAAAACTAACAATATAATACAACAACAAATAACAAATTGAATGCTTGTTAGGTGCTCAATTCCTTATCTTTTATACATGTATATTAAAGTAAAAGCTTAATATCAAAGTGGGAACTTTCTTGCAAATTTTCCTTCAAATTTTGATAATTCAACCTCATGCAAACAGGTACATAATTATAATAAAGTCTGGTATTTAATGACGTTTGATGGATAAATGTTACAGGACTTGATCTTTTAGGACTGAAGTTATTTCAGCAAAGCTTTTCCCAATTTAGTATTTTTTATTGTTTTAATCCTGTTGTTGCTCCTTGTACAGTACTTGTGTTTTCAATATTGTTTGATTACTAACAACGCCGTATTTGTTTTATCACTGTTTTATAAACTTTTAGTTCCTTTTGTTTCTCACTTATTTGTCCGTCTAATTTGTATTTGAAATTCTATTCACAAGTAACCCAACAACACAATCTTGCTCCTTTTTCCAATCCCCAAAAATGCACCTGGTTTCCTCTGAATTACCCATAATGCAGCAGCAGCAGCAGTATCAATGGGAGCAGATGCAGCTCATGCATATGCAACAGATGCAAATGCAGCAGCAGTACGATATGATGCACCAGGTTGGCTTATGCATAATACAAGATGTTAATTTGCTTAACTCTTTCTCATGCATATTCATTTTGCAACCATGCATTTTCATGCATACAGTAATATTGGAATTCCACCCTGACATCAAGACAAAGTGTATGAAATGCAGAATGATAAAAGACATAATATTTTTTAAGGTTTATCAAAAACTTTCTCCTTGTAAGCCTGCATGCATGTAGATTATGTGATATATATATTTTTTTTAGACATTGAAAAGAATCAAATTTATACACATGAGATGGGAGAGCTGCTTGCATCGAATAGAAGAAAATTAAATCTTCAGAAATTGATAATTCTGTGATGTTGTTATATCTTTATGTCATTTATCTGCTTTTTCATAAAATCTTGCTTGACGTCCGGCAGAGTTCCAGTTCATTGCACTTTCTCTTGCATTTTTCTCTAAAATTCTTGCATAGTAAAATCAGTGATCTGTGCATTATTTCATTAACATTTACACTGTATGGCATTTAGTACCATTTATGAGCATGGTTGATTGCAAAACTTTAGTATGAGAAAACATTTCAATTCTTACATGTATCACGGTACAATCATATACCGAAGTAAAAATATTTCCAAATATATGTCACATGCCAAACTGTACATCAAATATGAATTTATAAAGTTTATATGTTTTCCATGTCGAGGAAAATTCAATTTCCTGTTAGTTATTGGCAACTTTGGAATGGTATAGTAGACTGTCAATATATTTTTTTTATGTTTGGATATACATTTTTTTTTATAGTAAAAATGCATGGACAAGTAACAATCAGCAGTGTATTCTAATAAAATGAAATTTAATGACTGCATCATGGGAATCTTCTTTCCCTGTATTCTTGTAGAAAATAATGTTTCAATATAAATCATCCAATAGAATCGCACTGTCTATGGGAGGTCCTTTCCAAGCTGATGTTAATGCATGTGCCCATGTGTGCTGGCAATTTCTAAGGTACTTGTTCTTATGGTACATGTACATGCAGGCTTGCTTCAACTACGTCAGAATACGTCACAATCTGCAATGATATGCATGCTCACTATTCACTGGAAATAAAAAAAAATCTCTCGAAATCATTGCCCATTGCGTCTACGTGTAATGTACATTAGCTTTGAATTTTGAAGAAGAAAAAAATGTAAAATATTACCCTTAGATAAAATCAAGCATGTTTGCTCAGTGAATTTGTCCGGATAATCTTTCCCATTATATTAGGAGTGGGCTATACATGGGTCAAAAATACTTTTTTTGTAATTTCAGTATGGGAACAGTTTTTTTTTATTCCTTGTAATGTATCTCAACATGAAATGACAATATTTTTTGTCTTGGGTCCGAGAAAAAAGTGTGCCGGGCCAAAATCCAAAATGGCCGCCAAAACCACCCAAAATGACAGTTTTGGCCACAACTTCTTTATTTGGTGGTCTTTTTCTTTGGTTTTGGTGTCTATTCATATGTATTTGGGGTAAGGCAATTTGTTTTTCCTATAATTAGTACTTTTAAACCATTATTTGTAGAGTTAAAAGGTAATTATACCTAAATTTTTCAATTTTTATAGCCTTTTTTCAGCCAAAAAGTAGATTTTATCATCCTGGGGTTCTTGGATATTAGATGATACGAAGTCAACAATAGCAAGCAGCTTCATAGTGCTATATGGCTTTTATTCCTCTACTATGGGTTTTTGGGTATTTTTGCAATATATCTCAAATAAAAAAAATGTTAATTATCCATAGGGGCTATTCAGTATACAATGTACTGTACATACTGCACTGCATAAATGCATTGGCCACCATGACAAGCCATGTAAAAACTATAGTGTTATACATGTAGAAATGAGCTCTTAGGTTTAGAATTAGATGCCTCAGAAATTGAAGATATTTTTTGTCTCAAAATCTGAGGACATGTTTTGTCAAATATGCTAATTCAGGGGGCGGAGAAAGGTAATTAATCCCACATCATGGCATTTACACTGTAGATATTCTGGGCCCCATTGCATAAAAATTTACCATTATGTTAACTTAATGGTAACTTACATGGAATCCTTGGTTCTGATTGGCTGTTGATCAACGTTAACATGATTATATAGTTACCTGACCCCATAAACATAGGCCAGTTTAATAGACACCACAACCAGGTAAAAAAAGCCTCCAAATGAAGAAGATATGGCTACATGTAGATATGTGATGTACGCATATGATATGTGATATTTTATGTGCAATTTACGTTGCTAGTTTCATCATGTACATCAGTTGACAAGCAATCAAATTCACAATTCACAATCTAATTTTAAACCTTAGGAGCTTACATGTATTTCTATGACACTATAGTTTATACACAGGCCTTGTCATATGTCATGGTGGTCAATGCATGGAAATATGCAGTGTAGTATGTACAGTAACAGTACATTGTATACTGCATTGCCCCTATGGATAATGAACATTTTTTTTTATTTCATAAGATATATTTCACAAATATCCGTAAAACTCATAGTAGAGGAATAAAAGCAATATAGCTCTATGAAGCTGCTTGCTATTGTTGACCTCGTACCATCTAATATCCAAGAACTCCAGGACAATAAAACCTACATTTGGCTGAAAAAAGGCTATAAAAATTGGAAAATTTAGGTATAATTACCTTTTAACTATACAAATAATGGTTTAAAAGTGCTCATTATAGGAAAAACAGATTGCCTGCCCCCTAAAACATATGAATAGACACCAAAACCAGAGAAAAAGACCACCAAATAAAGAAGTTGTGGCCAAAACTGTGATTTTGGGGGTTTTGGCGGCCATTTTGGATTTTGGCCCGGCACACTTTTTTCTCGGACCCGAGACAAAAAATATTGTCATTTCATGTTGAGATAAGGTAAAAGGAACACAAAAAAACTGTTCCAACAGCAAAACCCCAAATCACCCATTTATAGCCCACTCCTAATTATATTTCAATTAATTTTCAAGCTCCGTAGCAGTCTAGCCAGATTGACGATCAAAATATTGAACAATTAACATTCATGTACACAAGAAGGTTTTAAAAAACTAATACTTTTATTAGGTTCAGTTAAAAAACATGTTTCACATTGAATCCCCCTCCCCCCCCAAAAAAAAAGAAGGGAAAGAAAAGAAAAAAGGAGCTCTTAATATCAGCATCACTTGGTTATTTCAACCGTGGTATTAGCGCTGTCAGCAATAATACAACTCTAACACCTGAAAACTGCCAACTTACAAACTTGATCCAAATCCCATCGAAAGCTTTACGCCTATGTCCTCTTCAGACCGGCTTATTCAATTGGGGTGGTGTGCTGATTTTGAAAATCAACCTAACACCAACCCCAAAAGGTGTCAACACTGAACTTTAAAGAACCAAATGATCAGAGAACGAATAAAACTTACAGGGTGCACTGATATGTGAATCCCAGTACCATTACCAACCTTGTTTAGAGTTAAGGTGCCCCCCCCCTCACCCCCCCACACACCAGCTAGTGCTCAACACTGAAATTGATTGGAGATTTCCCTTCTGTCTATTGTTATTGTTCTGTTGATTGTTTTGATGTATTAAAATGAGCGTTATTGTTTCTTGCTCTGCATGTTTCATGTTCTTGTTCATTACAGTTTCTGCCACAGTCACTCCAATGAAACTTAAGTCCTGACTAATATTAAAAGCTATGGTGCTATTTCTAATGGCGTACCATTGTTGATTGGAGTTGTTTTTCATTGGGGTGACTTTAGTAGCACAAGCTTGTGTTTAATTGTGAGATTGGTTCCACGACATTTGCTCTGGCAACAATTACTCCATTGTAAATTCCACACACTAATAGAATGACCAACTTCAACCCAGGATTTAACACTATACCCTATCCTAAACCTAATTTAAAACCCTATTGCAACTCTAACCCTATATCTACAAAATAAAGCCCAGAGCAGTTGTTGTAGGAGCAAATGTCGTGTCACCGTGAGATTATATGACTGTGTGCTGCATGCTATGTTTTGCTTGTCGCATTTCTTGCAACTTTTTTCTTGTATTGTAGCTGAATAGTGTCAACTTTGTCCTGCTTCATGGTTGTTTGGGATGTTTTTATTTATTTTTTTTCTTTTTCTCAGTGAATAATTCTTGATTCTTTCATTCATTTTGTAATGTTTATAATTGTATAAATTGGCACATATATGTGATGTATGTATTTATATATATTTGTTTTTTGTCTGTTTTTCCTTTCAATATTTTGATATTCGATGTAGAAATTATTATGTATTTTTGTCATTGGTTTTATTATTTTTTTCTTGTACACAATTGTAAATCATCTGATGGACATGAAATCTGATAGAAATGTTTTCATATTGTTTGTATAGATAAAACATTTGAGAGTCAATATTACATTGCCCCACCCTTCTCTCCCCCTCCCTTCACACTTTAAGCATCATGGTTTACACTGTTACAGCTGTTTGATCTGCAGTTTAAGTACTGAATTTTAAGTCTTGCAAGGTGTCATGGAACCAAATGGAACCTGTTCTAGGTGCTATAATGTCAGCTTAAAAGGGATATGTCAATATAGAGTCAACAGCTTTTTGAACGAACAGCTTCATATGAAATCCATGACCACAATGCACTTGCAATTTTCATTGTACCCTCTATGACGTCTTGCAAAACAATTTCTTAAAAACAAAATTCAGTTGGTGTTCAGGAACGATCATCAAGTATTTTAGGAGATATTCATGAAGATGTTAATAATAGATGAATGAATCCACACATGTAGACTGTGCAGCCTTTTAAAAATACCATTACATATACATGTAGTATGTTTAGTTATTCGGTGACATGACATTTATTTCAGAGACAATTGCTTCTGGCTTTATTTCGTCTATATGGTTAACCGTTAGGTTTCAGGTTGCACAAGGGTTTTATGTTAGGTTTAGGCCCTAGGGTTTAGGGTAGGATAGGGTAATTGTTATAATAATAATGAAAATAATAATGATATATTTACCCAGGGTAGCCACGTCAGGTCCGAAATCTGTTCTTACAGCAGGCTCTGCTATTATCACCCAGCTAAGCTTGGCTACCTTCAGGTGCACACATCTTTTGGTATAGTGTTAAATCCAGGGTTGAAGTTGGTCATTCCACTAATGTATGGAATTTGCAGTGGAGCAATTGTCCCTGGAGCAAATGTCATAGACCCATTTCTTCATTACTGAAAATATATGTGCTTGTTGTCCATGCAATACTGTCGTGGGATTTTTGAGGCTATCCTCTGCTTCTCTTCCCCATTCTCATCATGAAGCATCTACCATTTCATGTTTTCCTTGATGTGATATTTTCATGGTGGTGGTGAAACACAAGTTTCCATAGACAGCATGGTTTTCAGGAATAGATATTCGGTAAAAAGGCATTCATAAGTGGGTGACCAGTCTGATCCTGAATCCATGGAAACCGTAATCAGGGCCTCGCAACACAATTGCTACATCGATTGCAGGCTTGACTTTCACCATTGATTGTACATTGCGGTCAATGGAATCAATCGAAAAGATATTTTTCTACGATGATTGCTGATCTTTGTGTTTGAGGGTCCCTGATTTCTTTTTAGAAAATGAGTATATTAATGATAATAATTGCAAATTGAATTGAAATAGTGTAGATTATTACTGCACACACCAATCAGATGCATTACTGGCCTTGATTGAGAAAGTACCTGTCTAAAATTTAATCTCTTTGGACCACAGAAATTTGTTGGACTTTGGCAAAATTTGACTCTACATGTATGTATATATTAAACACATGTTTGCATGTGCTAGGGGCCATTTCATAAAGTTGTTTGTAAGTTAAGAACGATTTAAAAAGCGACTGGTGATCCTTTCTTATGCTCTAGGCCATTGCCAATGAATATACCATTTACCACAATAAAGGATCACCAGTCGTTTTTAAAGTCGCTCTTATGTACAGCTTTATGGAACACCCACCGGGTCTGAAAAGACGTTTGACTTTAACAAGCAATTATTAGACCTAGGAAAAATTGACTTCAGCAGAGTTTCCTGTATTATAAGATGCTATGCCAATGTAGATCATAATTCTCTCTCTTTTCCTCTGAATTTTTCTGTAGGTCCAAGCACAAATGCAGAACATGAGGGTGGGCGGGGCTCCAGGAACAATGCCTCAGCAGCAGCAGCAGCCCGGTGGATGGGGCATGCCCAGCAATAACCCTCCCCAGCCAGCTACGGGAGGAATGCATGGTGGCTTCGCCGGTGCACAGCAACCCATGGTCGGAGCGGGCGGAGCCGGGGCTGGATGGGGCGCCACCGGCATGTCATCAGGACAGACGCTGAGCAGTAACTTATGGAAATGATGATAGCGGGTGTGCGCTTGGTCAGCGACATAGTGTGTGTATGTATGTAGGTTTTACGATAGAGCTTGGATACGCCCCCTGCTGCTCTGTTGTATGAGCATGTTGAGAGTGGAAACTCTGTCTACCATCGCCCTTGTGACCATCAAATTAACCTTGCCCTATATGGATACAGTAGGCAGCAAAGAATGAGTTAAACCGTTTACTACTTTATCCTGCATTTTTATAAGCTTTGTAGAGGGACCATCCTGTTCTGGTAGAAGACAGGTTAACCCGTTGACTACTGAGTCCTGCATTTCTTAGAACTTTCCTATAGGGACCATCGGACCAGTAGAAAACGGGTTGACCTTTTGACTACTGATTCCTACATTTCCTGTAAGCTTTGTTCAGGTACCATCTGATTCCAGTAAAAAACTACTGAATCCTGTGTTTCCTATAAGCTTTGTAAAGGAACCATCTGGTTCCAGTTGAAAACAGGTTAACCTGGTAACTACTGAATCCTGCTTTTCCTAAAAGCTTTGTACAGGAACCACCTGGTCCAGTAGAAAACAGGTTGACTTGCTGACTACTGATTCCTGCCTTTCCTATAAGCTTTGTACAGGAACCACCTGGTTCCAGTTTAAAACAGGTTAACCTGGTAACTACTGAATCCTGTGTTTCATATAAGCTTTTTACAGGAACCGTCTGGTTCCAGTAGACCATAGGTGAACATATCCTCATAGTTGCATGTTCTTGGGCAGGTTTGATTGCGATGTCGTAGAGAACACATGTTTACACATTCCTTTGATAGTAAACTACTTTGAAATACCAAATGCCATGACAAACAGCATAATTCATTTTTATTCCTACTCAGAAGTCGGTCATACGCAGCTACCCAAAGCCAATTTAATGCGCTATCATTTTACTGCATAATCCTGATTTACAGTGTAGGGTAAAAATAAATTATTGGGGTTTACCATGACCTAGCTTTTTTAATGCAGTTTACCTCGTCATGATCGGGTAAGGCGGAAAGCTTTGCATGTTTGGATGAACACCAAGACACTTTTGAGGCCATTTTACGAATATTATATGAGTACTATAACTGCTGGAAAGAACAGTGTGACACAGTGTGTTCATAAAGTGCACATAAAGATGCACATACGGCCAGAAGGCGGGTTGACGTGTTTGCATATGCTCACAATTTTTTATTGTCAGACCGGATTGAGTAAAAAATGACAGCTTGACCACTGAACTAGAAATCGGTATAATAGCAAACAATAGCTATTGCTAAACAGACAATAGAAAATGTTGATTTGAAAAGACAGGCACACGTGTCTCTTAAAAAGTTGTCATGGATAAAGAATCTCAAAACGGGTTTCAGTTTACTTCTGGTGTGTGTGTATACGCACCAAATTGCAGGCTGGAGGCCGGTGTCGGAGGCGGTTTCCAACCCAACGCATATGTATCTTGGGCCTATGTGAAGATGTGATACACATGGGGCTCGGAAACGGGGCTGCCTGCACTTTTTCCCAAAACCGAGTACAAAAAACGTTAAAATGACCATCAGGGGACAGTTTCATCATCATTTTTGTCTGACAAGATGTCAGATCTGACATCTTTCCTTGATTCTGATTGGCTGAGAGGCACTGTTACTAGAGTAACTGTCGGATAAAATGGACTTGTCGGAGAAAACGTCCTACAAGTCTTTTCATGAAACGCTCCCTTGATTATGATTATTTTTTGCGCGGTCAGCCCCTGTACTTTCGGCACAGCCCCCACCCCCCACTTTCAAAACCATTCTGTGGCCCGTGATACACACTGTGGATACGCTGTGGGACACAGTGTTCTTTCCACCAAGGACGAGACCTGACAAACGCATGCCATTGGACATTGGGTGTGCAGAAGTGTGTATCTTGTCTCTCATGTAGTAAACTGTATGTAATAGCTCTACTCAATTTTCCAAAAGTGCAAAGCCTTCCACCTCTCCCCCCCCCCAATATTCATATTATGAGAGTCTATTATATATTGTACAGCATATCTAAGACAAGTGTGTCAGATAGAGTGTGAAAGAGGAGAGAGTGTCTTTTTGTGTGTGTGCGTGAGTGGAAGAGGGCAATGTTTTTGTGCATAGAGATGTTTATACAAAAAAATAGAGTACAGAGTCAACCTGTTGAATTTTGATTGTATCTGTGGATAGGCAATATGTTACATGTATCTATTTAAAAATTTGGTTGGTTAGATTACCATGTATGTCCTTTTTTAATAATAGATTGGACATCCGATTGCAAATTATACACGTTTCTTCATAGGTGTTAACTGACAGTTTCTGTAGAAAGCAAGCTGATGTATTGAAACGAAAGCTTTTTTTAATAAATCATTAAAAGAGCTGGTGGGTTATGTAGATGAAATACAAAACAAACGCTTGTCAAGTGATTTTTATGTTCCTCAGCTACAGAGAGGCCAATTGGTCTTTCCATTTCCTCCCCCTCTATTCCGGGAAGTATTTCAGCCCTAACCCCCCCCCTCTAGAATATGATGATACAGGTGATGTACAGGCTTAATTAGATATACCCCCCCCCCCCGAATATGATGAAACGGGTGATATACAGGCCTGAATAAGACATACTCACCCCCCCCCCCTCCCCCATCTGATGTATAACAGTAATGCTTTCAATATAATGTTCAGTAACATTCCAACATACTATGTATTAAATGTACATGCATATAATATGTAGATTAGACTGAGCAGAGTTTTGAGAATTCTTTCTGTTCCACAAATGTTCGGTATAGTGGTTCAGACCATCTAGTTTTATTCAGAGATTTATTGTCCGGATATAGGATATAGTTTCACAGAGCAGCTTGTTTGTGATGTACGCCAAGAAATGTGGGCCAATCTGACAGGGTTCCACACCAACACCTTTTTCCTACTGGTCCAACCTACTCGTGTCGGACCAGTAGATACCCAGGGGCCTGTTGCATAAAACTTTTTACCCGAGAAAACTCTGGTAAATACTTAAAACTAAGGTTAGTCTGATTTCTGCCATTGACTTTAACACGGGGCAATAACTCCGGTAAAAACAACCTGAGTTTTCTCAGGTAAAAAGTTACATGCAACAGGCCCCAGATTTTCAACTTTTTACTGGTCTGAACCTAAAATTTAACTGGTCCCCCAAAATAAATAAAAACATTAGAAATTATTATGCTGTTGTTTATTGATTTTATCCCCCCCCCCACCCCCGAATACAAATAAACAGTACACACAACATAATTCATGAGCGCAATTTCTCGATTTTGGAGAACCATTTTTATAATTTACAAAAAGAGGAGAAAAGATCAATTGTATCAGTTTGATATATTTTTACAGGTCATGTCGGACCAGTAAATCTGGGTATTTCTGAAAAGGTACTGGCCCAGCAGCAATTTTTACTGGTCTGGTACCGTCGGACCAGGGATGCATGAATTTCAGTAGTTAACAATAATTGGGGAAAATCATTGGCTTTGTTGTTTCATGAAATTCCCCCTCGGACCTTGAGTTGATAGCTAATATTGGTAAGATATAGATAAATGAATGAAGGAAGTACTTGTACTTTCAGACTCACATATTTGCTTAATAGTAAAAGTTATTGAATAAAGCATGAATCGCATACATGTTTGAAAAAAACTCATAGTGGCATGTCTTCCTTCGGATAAGAAGCATGTACATAGAAAAGGCTTGGGGTCATGTCACAAACAGTCTTGTCAGTGATTTCAGTTGCTAAATTACTCTCAGCCAATCACATGCAAGAACTTTCAGTAGCTTGTAAACAGTTGTCGGTGAAAAATCAAACAAGAAATTTCTTCATAAAATGATTTTCATCTGTTGTTGTATGTGGAAATAAGTTCCTACCAAGCATTTGCTACCAATCTACTAGCAAACATCTTGAATTATCTGTTCCAGCTGTCGCACTTTGCGTTATGAACAGACCCGTTGCTTGTTCACGTATTTTGGGTTTGTGCCTTTGTTTCTAAGCATGCACCAAATTCCATTTTTAACATACATGGAATGAATCTTGTTCATTTAGCTGTTGACAAACCACAGCTCTCAATTCCTTGGGATCATATGAAGGTCACAGGTATTGCTTTACTATTGAAGTTGTTCTCAAATCCGGCAAAAGAAATCTCCTAGATACATTTTGGCAATTGCTGTTACGACTCTCAAGTCTATATTACGTACTTCGGATTGTCAAAAGAAAATCATACATTTATTTACAATGTACTCTTGTTTTATGTTATATATTTTGTTTTGTTTTATTTCAAATTTTTATTCTAGTATATTTAGAGCAAGTTAACATCATATTTAACAAGATAAAGCATCTATTCATTTTCAAGCAGGGGGATGCCAATGCTTAAGAAAATAAAACTAGATGTAAAGGACCTATTTAGATCATTGATATATTCATTTCTTGTAAATTTCCTTATGCGTTTACCAAGAAAACAATCTGTAGTTTAGTTATAGTATTTTCCTTACTTACTTTTTTTGTGTATATACGTACATGTATGCTAGAGATTTTAATATATATAATGCGATGGAATGTATCTCATCCCCTTACCCATTCTTTAAAACAGTGACGTATCCAGCAGGATTTTGCACAATACCATTTCACGGCCCAGTGCTATTTCACAGGGCGTATTTTCAACGAACAATGGCGAGTCCGACCACAGTATTGGGTGGAATTCGGCTGGATCCACCACTGCTATAATTATAAACACCACAAAACTTTTCATCCTTAAAGTCCTGTTCCTTTTGTTTTTCTTCTTTCTTTTTTTTGACTCGTTCAATTTCAACCTATGGGTAAGGCTCTTTCTTTCAAACCATGGGGGTGTTTCACAAAGATTTAAGTATGACTTAGAGTCGCACTTAAATGTCTAGTTGCGCGCAGTATAAAAGGCATGACAGCATTGGTCAGATCATGCCAAGAGGACGCGCACTACTGCGTATTGATCAATAAGATTGCGCGTTGCATATCATGTACGCGTCGACATTTAAGTGCGACCTAAGTCATACTTAAATCTTTGTGAAACACCCCCATATCACTTAAACTTGTTTTGAGTTTCAGGTATTTGGGGCTAGGCATTCACAAATGGGAGGTTGAACCAGTTTGTAGTGTGTACATGTTGCAGCAGTGTCCAAGCAACCGTATCTATTATATTTGTCTGAGGTTGATTTAAAGGTTTATTTCCATTTGGTCTAATGCCAATTTGTCCTATTACCAACTCGTCTACTTTCATTTGGTCTACCATCAGTTTTTCCACTATCCACATGGTCTCATTGCCATTTCGTCCACCCATCATTTTGTCTTATAACCAGTTGGTCCAATAGCCACTTAGTCCATATACCATGTGGATGAATGAATTAAGTGTTAATTGGGGGAAATAGAAAATGGTTGGGTATTAGACCAACTGGTTATGAGATAAATGGTCATAGATGAAGTGATTATTGAACCAAATGGTTATTTGACCAAATGGTTGTTAGACCAAATTTTATGGACGGAATGGCATTAGACTGAATGAAGTTGGACCATGTGAAGAGTTGGCAATAGACGAATCGGCAGTTAACTGATTTAAATGCCAGTATGGATATCTTGCATAAATCATGTTCCTGTGAATCATATTTTCTTTTTATGATTTAACATCTCAATGGTTGCCCTTAATGTTTCTGAAGTAGCATCTGATTAATGTCATGTGTTTTAAATGCAGTCTCTTCTGTGCCATGTGTACATTTTAACTGTTTACGTACGTGTATGTACAAAGCAATTTTCCTGACCGTATTGTGAATGGGTATAGTCATTTAGAGAGGATATCTTGTAGGATCATACTTTAGAACGAGTGGATCGTAAAGCAGCAGAATATGTACTAAATTATATAACATAAATGCCCACCAAATTGAATGTTTCATGGTCACAAATTTATGTAAAAGTAACTTATTAAAGTTGTGAGACTTTTTTTACCTGTGTTGTGGAACTTGTTAAAAGTGGTGAGAGAAATGCTTGTACTTTATTTATTCTGTACATGTAGCTGTAACAAAATCCAAAGAGTTTCATTCATTTGGGGAATCATTTGGGGAAATGAAACAAATGTAACTGCTGCAAAAATACTTTCAGATAAATTTACTTGAAAATTATTGATATCAATTGGGTGGTCCAGTTTATTGTCACGTGTGTTTCTTTTCTTCAACTAAAAACTTATTAATAAATGACAAACTTATAATCGAGTTTGCGTATGATTATTTCTTGAGATATCTTAAAGATGCTCAACTTAGGTTGTGGATTAAATCTTTGTTCGAAAGTATTTGAATTAGATTTGAATACATGAAATAGGCTTTTGCTTTTAAATCTTCGGGTAGTGTGGGGATAGAGTGGTTATGATAGTAAAAGGGCCCTTCTGTGTTCTGTTCAGAAAGAGTTGCATTTGAACGCAAGCAGAGGATTAAGCTCTTTGATTGATTTAATATCATGTCGCATTTGCTTTTTTTGAGTTCCGTTTGATTGCAACTTTTTCTGTAAAAGGGTCCAGGTGGAGCGAGTATATGTTTTAAGGAAACAAAATAAAATTAATATTGAATATGAATTTGTTTTGATGTTTTAATTGCAAAATATTGTATGTATGCAGCACTTTGAACCATCAGGAAGAGAAGTGCATGCAGGTACCTTTGGAATTTTAGCTGTAGTTTTTTTTTGGGGGGGGGTCAGGGACATAATTTGCCAAATGTTATTTACGCTAAATTCCTTCACCAAAGTCTTTCTGTTACTTTCTCTTCCACATTTTGTGGTACTGATGGATTTTAATCACCCAAGTTTTGCTTCATTAGGGATGTGGTCTGTCTGAAATTGCAACCGACAATCTCAAATCGAAACATGACCACAAACGAATATATTTATATTGACACCGCTAGGCATGGGAAACTGGGGTCACATATTACTTTGACCAAAGAATTTGTCTAGTTCGACCTTTTGCATTTTTTCCTTTACTTGATTCTTAAATGTGGTAGGTCTGCCTAGTTTACCCTTCATATAATAAGGTTGTTCCGTATGCCTGTGTATGTGCATAAAGAAACCATAAAAGGGACTTGTACTAATGTTGATATTCTATACATTTAATATTTCACCCCTCTTGGATATGTTAAGATTTCTATATTATGTTAGATTACACACTGCTAAATTAGATTTAGTTTATATATTGGAGAACTAAAGAAAATCTGATGGATAAATTGGATATTGCCATGTTAGAGACTAACTCCCTGTTTACATTATTTTAAGTCTTTAATTGGGTATATGAATATTATAATTGTGCTTCATTTAAGTTGTAAATACAACAAATGTAAAGAAAAGAACTGAGTTGTATAGTATGTGTTCTTCCTTGTATTTATGTTATGCATTTCAGTTTATTTTCAATTGGTTTATGAATGCCAATTTGTCTCCTATCATTTGTTCTGCCATCAGTTTGTCCACTATCCACATTGTTTAATTACCATTTTGCTCACCATTTTTTTTCTCATATAACCAGTTGGTCTAAGAGCCACTTAGTCCATATACCATTTCTTTTAATTGGACTAAGGGTGCTAATTGGGCGAAATGAATAAAAATGAAATGGATATTAGACCAACTGGTTATGAGACAAAATGGTCATAAATGAACTTGTGATTAGAAAAAGTGATGATTGGATGAAATGGTTATTGGACCAAATGGTTGTAGGACGAAATGTGGAATGGCTTTAGACCAAATGAAGGTAGACATTGTGATGAGTGGACAAGCTGGCAATAGACGAATTGGCGTTTTACCTGCATGTCAAGGGTAGAATCAATGTTTCATAAGTGGGGCCGGTAGGGGTCAAATAGTTGATCTTTGCTTTGCAGAGTTGCTTGAAAAAAAGAAATGGGATCTCGCAATGGTTTCCTTGGCAAAACTGATAAGCAGAAAAGCATTTAAAAAATGCCTTGGCAATATAATTTTCCTAAATGAGGACCCTCAATGAAGGAGGAAATTTAAAACATTGAAGAATATCATACCCCCATGTATCACAGTCTTGATTGTTGGGTTCTCACATAATCACTATTTCATTCACTCTTATGCTAAAAAAAATGAATTGGATAAATTGTACAAGGCTAATGGTGGCATGAACATGTCTTTATAGCTTTTTTAAGTGCTATCATAATAATTTGCATATTGTAAAACTTATTTATCCATGGCAGGATCTAGATTAAAATCATTTTGATCTGAGAAATGGTGTAAAACTGCTTTCAAATGTATTTTATTTCCAAGATTTGAGAAATATTCACCGTCTGCATTATATTTTGCATAGATGAAGCTAAATGTGACATTTTTTAAAACGGAATCTGTAAATATCATTTAAGGTCAAGTCCACTTCCGACCTCCCCCCCCCCAAAAAAAAAAAAATAATAAAATGAAATAAAAAATAAACAAAAGTTGATAAATAGTATAAGCATATATACTGAAAATTTGATCAATAGGATGTAAATAAGAAAGTTACACACCTTTTAACCATTGCTTACTTTACGCACTCGGTGATCTGCAAACAAGAGCTAGAGGTAATCACTCACTCTTTTTTCAATTGTTTTTATATACAGTATTTCAATTTTTACACATTTGTTCCAATAAAGACAAAGTGTGTTAAAAATAATTCCACATGTAAGTGGGAGGAATAAAACTTTATTTCACATGATAATGATCGCGGACAAAATCAAGATATTTCATATATTGCATATAATAGAAAAGAATTAATAGTGAGTGGGCAATTAAGGCCACCCCCTCCCCCCCCCCCCCCCCCCGCTCCATTTACATTACATGCATGCATGGTCTGAAATTGCATAATTCAAATTCAAATTTAAACAATTAACAGCCTGCAATCTGCTCAAAATGCTGAACTTTTTACAAGCAAGGCTATAGGTATAAGAAGTAGACCCTGAAAGGGCCGGAAACGAGCCTTTTTAGGGGGGACGAGGCCGCGCGGGCTCACACTCGATCAAATTTTGTTTGTTTTGTTATAACATGCTGTTGCAGTAACCATATCATATACCGGTATATATTTTGGGGGGGGGGGTCATAAAAGTATGTGATGAAGGAGAATTAAAAAGGTACACATGTAGCGCCCCCTTACCACCCCCCCCCTCCCCCCCCAAAAAAAAAATTAATAATCGTACGCAATCCGTTTTTTTGCGCGTGAGCGGCGGCGCGGCGCGGCCGCCGTCGAAAATAAACAATGACGACACTTGTACTTAGTTCAATTACATACAAGTATGCTAAGTGACTATATCGCGATATATCATCGATCTTCTTCTGGCTTCAGAATAATGTAACCGTAAGTTCAATTAACAGTTTGCATATCTATATGTTGAGTTTGTGTTGTACTTATTCATTTTATTTGGGTAACATGTCGTGTAATACGGTTCAGGTAAGATTAGACACTGCTAAAATTGGAGGTTTGTGTTTGCTTGACAACCTCGAAGACTGGAGACAATTTCGATAATTCAATGGCTTGTGCGAAATCGTTTTCATACATGTTTGTACAGGACCGACACATTTTTGTGATGTACGGTTGTAATTGTACGGGAGCCAAAACTCCCAGTTTGCCAATGGATGCGTTAGCCAGGGTGACCAGATTTCACAAAATGAAATACGGGACAATTGACAAACGAAGTGGAAGATCAACAAAGAAGCCCCACACAAAGTGTTAGACTTGTGAAAAAAATATAAAGAATTGGAAGAGAAGGTGTCGAAAGAATGAAGGAGAGAAAGAAAAGAGATGATTGAGAAGCAGGAAAGAAAATAAAGGAAAACAGAAAAAAAAAGTTAGAATAAAAGTAGGATGAAAGAAATAATAAGAGATAAAAAAAAGGTTTCCGTCATTCTTTGAAATGAATATAGAAAGATAGGAAAAAGAAGAAAGAAAGAAAGAGAAAGAAAATTAAGGGAAGATGAATAAATGTCTGAAAGACAAAAGAGAATTATAAGGGGAAAAAAGGTAAGAAAAAAAAGGAGGAAAGAAATAATGAAGGAAATAAACATGTTTCCTTCATTCTTTGAAAGGAAGAAAGCTGGAAGAAAGGAAAGAAAGAAAGAAAGAATAAGGGAAAAGAATGAGAAGGGGAAAAAATAAAGAAAAGAAGAAAGAGTGGAAGGGAAAAGGAAGCCAAGGTAATTATAAGGAAAGAAAGAATGAAGGAAATAAAAAGGATATTTAATAAAGAAGGAAAGTACATGTAAGAGAAAGAAGGAAAGAAAGAAAAATGAACAGAGAGAGAGAGAGAAAAGAAAATGTCTAGGAAAGGAATATAGGAAATAGATAAATGGTTTATTAATAAAAATCAAGACATCGCGGCTAAGGCCGAATTGCGATGTACTCACAAGGTAATAAAGTCACACAAAAATATTCAAACAATAACACAGATAATTACAAAATAAATAATACGGATAAAGTATGGTATTGGAAATAAAGATAGATGGAACAAAAAAGGGCAAGCAGAAAGGATAGGGTATACGTGTATAAATGAAAGAAAAAGGGAAAAGTTCAAATTTCAAGTAAACAAAAAAATCCAATCATCTAATACAGAGATGCCAAGTTCAAAGACCAGCTATACGTGAGATTTTTCTGTGAATCTGAGTGAGATCACAGACATTGTGTACAATGTATATGGGGATAGGCTGTGATAGTTGCATGAGACAGAGATTTGAGGGGATGAACAATAGTCCAAAATGCTTGAGTCTCATGCATAATGGGTGAGACTTGGTAGCTCTGCTAATAAAAATCATAATTTTATTTGGTGTTTTTTAAAATGTATTCTTAAAATTAAAAAAATAAAATGTTTTAGAAATGAATAAAATTTCAAAAGTGAAACATTGTCAAACTTAAAAATTAGATGAAACATCGCGGCATCGTGCACACCAAGACTCAAAACGAAAGTTGAAACAACTAGATCTATAAAAAGTCAATAACTTGTTCCTCCGATTACATATCCTATCATTAATTTGAGAATCCATAGTATAATTATAAGAATTTCCTGCCGATTTTGTGATGATTTTGGTGGAAAAACTGTTTATCATGTGAGATTGTTTTCACCATTGAGAATTTGCTTTGATCCTACATGCCTAGCTACATGTAGTAGCCTGCCACACACAGGCAGGAGGCCAGTTCGTTTGCAATGTATTGGGTTAGCAAGAAATCACCGCAGAACTTGCAAAAGTTTACAGTTATCGATTTAATTGTTGTCCCTGCTTCGTCAGCTGTTGGTTATTTAATGAAAATTCGTCACTTTTAAATGTATTAACTACATTTTGTTCAATATTCTGAAATACTGGACAAATAGACGTCCCAGTAAGGGTTTGTCGGGACGCCGGGACACAGGAGCAAAATACGGGACAATCCAGGGAAATACGGGACTTCTGGTCACCCTGGCGTTAGCTGTGCATGCCAAATTTAGGAATTGAGATGTCCATCAATATGTGTGCACTAGCCAGTATTCCTGGGAATCCTGCAGTGTTCAAGGTGTTGAAATCGTGGTTTCGGGAACCACTCCTCAATTTGTATACGTGCACTTGTGTACAAAGTGAAAGGAGGTGGAAACGGGGAACCATGCGTGTGACTGAATAAAGCACTACTGTATGAAGTGAACAGTGGTTCCCAATATCACGATAATGCCAAAATTTGTAAGGTATGGGATCAATCAAGAGGCATTTTGTAGAAAAAAAATCGAGAGCCATTTTCCATTTTTCCAAAAATTGAAACTTTTATGGTGCATGCATCACTTGCATGGGATTGCGAGAATAAAATCAAGTCCTTGCTTCTTCTTTTTTTTTTCTTCTGGCAACAGTACAGTCCACCGTCTGGTGTATTGTCGTACTGTCATACTGCTTACCGAACAATGTGAAGTCAATTCCCCCTAAAATTATGAATATCCCTCAAAATCGCGTCATATTTTAAGGCCTGATTTTTCTTCTCGTTAGCAAAATATGGAGCTTTCTTCCGTTTCCGAATATTTTGTCTAAAGTAAAGAGGGCGCGCGATTTATCTTCATAACAAAGATACTACAAGGGAAAGACAAAGCACAAAAACTATTTTACACGTAAATTGATGCAAAGCGTTAAGCAAAGTCAGCAAAGTGTCCAATCTTTTCATTGTAAAGACTGGTGGAACGTTTGTTGACAAAAAAAAACATAGGCTCGCACTGTTGGCTTTGTTCAAGGCGCATAGAATTTTCTATCATTGTTTGTTTAATTTGTCAACGCTTTGAAGTTTGAATGTTTTTTCCTAAAAGTGTTATTGTCAGTAAAAATAATCTATAAAAAATGTTTTTTAAGTTATTGCATTTATTGGTGTCTATATTTTATCAAACAATGAAAGGAATTGTGCATACAATGAATCTAGAATCTAGTTTATACGGGCAAGTCCAAGAAAAGGTCACCCTAGATGGCAAAATTTCATCTTTAATTTAAGAAGTTATCTTTGATGGGGTAAGTAAGAAAGCCCAAATGTTGAATTTCAAATTTCTTTAAGAAAATAATTGATATGCATATTTATGCTAATTTGGGGTAACTTGCATAATTGGTAAAATGGGCGTTATGTATGAGACAATGATTTCAAGTACCTGTACGGTGTTGACCTTTCGGTGTTGGTGTTAGGTCAATTTTTACACAATTATAATGCCAAACATAAAATGAAGATGGTCCTGAAATGTAACTCACTAGTTGTTGAGGTGTTAATAATGTGATCTGGATCAGTTTTTTGTCTCACCTGCGAAGCAAAGTGAGACTATAGGCGCCGCTTTTCCGACGGCGGCGGCGGCGGCGTCAACATCAAATCTTAACCTGAGGTTAAGTTTTTGAAATGACATCATAACTTAGAAAGTATATGAACCTAGTTAATAAAACTTGGCCATAAGGTTAATCAAGTATTACTGAACATCCTATTAGAGTTTCATGTCACATGACCAAGGTCAAAGGTCATTTAGGGTCAATGAACTTAGACCATGTTGGAGGAATCAACATCGAAATCTTAACCTGAGGTTAAGTTTTTGAAATGTCATCATAACTTAGAAAATATATGGACCTAGTTCATGAAACTTGGACATAAGGTTAATCAAGTATCAATGAACATCCTGCACGAGTTTCACGTCACATGACCAAGGTCAAAGGTCATTTAGGGTCAATGAACTTTGGACGAATTGGGGATATCTGTTGAATTCCCATCATAACTTTGAAAGTTTATGGATCTGATTCATGAAACTTGGACATAATAGTAATCAAGCATCACCGAACATTTTGTGCAAGTTTCAGGTCACATGATCAAGGTCAAAGGTCATTTAGGGTCAATGAACTTTGGCCGAATTGGGGATATCTGTTGAATTCCCATCATAACTTTGAAAGTTTATGGATCTGATTCATGAAACTTGGACATAATAGTAATCAAGCATCACTGAACATTTTGTGCAAGTTTCAGGTCTCATGATTAAGGTCAAAGGTCATTTAGGGTCAATGAACTTTGGCCGAATCGGGGGTATCTGTTGAATTACCATCATAACTTTGAAAGTTTATTGGTCTAGTTCGTTAAACTTGGACATTAGAGTAACCAAGTATCACTGAACATCCTGTGCGTGTTTCAGGTCACATGTCCAAGGTCAAAGGTCAATGAACTTTAGCCGAATTGGGTGTATCTGTTGAATTACCATCATAACTTTGAAAGTTTATGGATCTGATTCATGAAACTTGTACATAAGAGTAATCAAGTATCACTGAACATCCTGTTCCAGTTTCAGGTCACATGATCAAGGTCAAAGGTCATGTAAGGTCAATGAACTTTGGCCATGTTGGGGTTTTTTGTTGAATAACCATCATATCTCTGTAAGTTTATTGGTCTAGTTCATAAAAAGAGGACATAAGAGTAACCATGTATCACTGAACATCTTGTGCGAGTTAGAGTAGTATGCAAAGTCAGCACTGCTGCTATATTGAACCGCGTGATGCAGGTGAGACGGCCAGAGGCATTCCACTTGTTAAACTATGAATAAGTTTTGAATTTGAAGCCAGGGGAAGCATTCAAAATTTCAACACCAAAGCCAACAACAGACTTGAAATCACCCAATTATAAAAGCTCAGAAAATAAAAACTTGTGAGATTTAGTCATAGGTGGGACATGAACCCCCTAAATTTTTTTGGGGGGAATAAGAGGTGTCATCTAATTAAATAAGCAAATAAGGTCTTGTCCAAGGATGGAATATCCCATATGTAACATTTTGAGGATGTTTTTTAAGTTATTTCTCATAATACCGGTGTGTTGGCTCAGTTGGTAGAGCGTCCGTCTCACAATCGGAAGGTCTGGGGTTCAAACCCCAGCAGCGTCAGACCAAACGACGTAAAAAAATGGGAGTTGCTGCTACCCTGTTTGGCGTTCAACGATTAAAGGGATAGAGCCTCGTCGATCTGGCGCTGCACAGCGGCCGCCGGGCCCACGATCAATTGGGCAAAGCAAATTTTTGGAGTATTTCATTTCATGTCTACTTCGAACAATGAATTATGGATTTATCAGGGTTTTTTTTAATGTACTTGTCACCATTCTTTTTTATTTATTTTTCTCCTTTTAAACCCAATATGTAACCACTTGAGGCTGGATTCACTTGTTCCTGAACATACAACAGAAACCAGTTCTGGAAAGTAAATGTGAACGGCTACATAAAGTTGTACATGTGTTTGTTTTTTTTCCTTTTCCTTTTTATACAGAGGTATACTCCAACTCTCAATGTAGTTCTATGCAGACACCACAGATTCTCTTCTGTTGCTCTGCACTGTTTACACATTATTTTATAAAAGGATCATGTTTTTAATTTTCCATGTTATGTGTTATTGTTCCTTTTTCTTTTAGATATATCTGAATTCAAGATTTCAAATGACCATGGCTGTGTTTCTGTAACATCATTCATAGAGACTGTTAAGATGGCTGGAAAGGAAGCCTTCTGTATGTCAAATCCATTACAACCAGAAAGTAGTCCAGATGCCATCCGTCCATCTTTGACATCCCTTCAAACCCTATCTCTGGACGAGACTAAATCACCATGGGATCAAGGCTGCTGCAGTACCAGTACAACCTCAGACAACTCCTTTCCACAAGAGTCTCTTCCCTCGTCATCGTGGCGTACGCTGTCGTTGGACGAGAAGCTCCTAAGGGGGAGGGGAAGCGGGTCCTCCCACCGTCCGTCCAGTCACGAACAATGCTGTCGGAGGGTATCGTCGTGTCATACCATCAGCGGAAACCTCGCCCTTGACCCTATGATCGCCTGTAAGCTTTGCCTGTGTGAATGTAAACTACAAGAGATGCATCAAATGCACATGTGTTCCTGTCTTTACTGTAAAAAGGTAAGCGTTATCCACAAGGAAACCTGCAGATGAGAAGCTGCAAAATAGATAGAGGATGCTGCAGTTGTTTGGTGTCATGAATCTGATGATCAAGACTGAGATTTCATTTGTCTTGTCGGTTTGTTTCACTGTGTTGCGCTATAATTCAAACCATCCATGGTATTCTGATCGGAATATGATTTCTGTAAAATGTCAGCTCTGTTCAATATTTTTGCAAAAAAAATCATTAAAGTCAATAGGATCTTGGGCCCGTTGCAGAAAGAGCTGCATGTACAATGTACAATCAAACACAACTCCATGAATTACACGCAACTTTATTTTCATCCAATCAAGAGCGTGCATTCAGGGCTTGCCCTGAATTCTGTTGGCTTGTGTAAATGGCTACTCTTTTGCAACTGGCCCCAAGTGGCAAAATATATTTGGGCTCGACTATGTGTGCACTATTCAAATTCTTAAAAAGCTGTTCCAAAATCATCATTGTCCAAGTTTTGGGTCATTCCATGCCAATTCACCCAATGAAAGTGCAATTTTGCACTCACCCTCTCGGAATTCGTTGTAAATTGGTACACATAAAATTCACCATGGCCCACGCACAAAACCAAAAAATTAGTCAAATCGGTCCGTCGGTTCTTGCGCTATTTACAACGAATTCTGAGACGGTCGGGTGCAACCACTGGGTGAATCGAGATGGATTGACCCTTTGTGCAAATGAATTCAAGATACATGTACATGTATTACGATTATGACTTGCGGTGTTTGGTGATTATTACCAGGGCCCTGTATCAGAGATGTTTTACTCTACAAGTAGTAAGTTCAAACTGTTTTTTCTTTCTTTTTTTTAGTATGTACATGTACATGTAAGTGACATGATTTGCCTCTTTTTAGTACTGAATGCTACACTTACACATGTAAATGTACATTATATACCCGGTATAAGATCTGTGTCTGAATAAGGGGTTGTTTCTTCTTCTTTTTCATGTGATCTTTATTCCAATGCCTCACTTTTTACACTTTGCATTCATTATTAGTGTCTTCAACAGTACTTGGAAGTCTTAACAGAAGAGGGCGCTGTCTCTGTTGTAACATGTCCAGATGCTGCCTGCAAGGAGCATGGCAAGATATCTGATGAAGAGGTGAGATCAGAAACAAATAAAGCTTTGTAAGGGAATCCTTCTTGCAATTACAATATTAGCCAAATTGATAAAGAAGAAGCGGGATAGGCTTGACTGGAGGGTGGAGCAAACGCGACGTGCCGCGCGCGAGGCTACCCAGTCTTCCTGTATAAGCCAAATTATTCAACTTTTGATATACATGTGCATTTGTACAGTGTACTTTGTATTTGAACTGTAGGGGAAGGCGGGGTAAGTTGTGACACTTTTTGCATTTTGCATGTTAGAATTGATATGACTAGTACTATTGTAGAAATAAGTACCTTGCCTTTAAATTTGATTCTTGGGAAATGTTTTTCACCTACATATAACTTTCTCCCCCCACACTGAAAGTCATCGTGACCTTTGAAAAAACCGATGTCAAATGGCTCAACTTGCCCCTTATATGGGGTAAGTTGTGCCACCGTCTGGGGTAAGTTGAGCCACAAAAACTACGTACAAAATGTATGGGGGGAGAACCAGCGTGCCAATTTTTTGTTTAAAGTCTTTTCACTTGCTAATTCGCTATAGATACTAACATCCTTTTAAAGGAAAAGAGCGGTCATGTTAATTTGCTCCTTTCAACCTGCATTTCAATCGATTTTTATGGTTTGTTTGTTTTTTAAGATACATTACCATAAGAATTACCATGGCTCAACTTGCCCCATGCTGTTTGGCTCAACTTACCCCAGTCCGAACTTAGTGCGATAATTTTGTATCCATACATTTATTATGAATCCATCATATAAAAGACTATGACAAGAATGAAGATCCATACCTGGACTAACAATGTTGTTATCATGTCTTTACTATATTTAAAGACGTGTGTGTGAATAAAGTACTTATCTATTTCACTCTTTTTTACTTTTTTGGCTGAAATTCATACTTTTCCCTCTAAAAAACTACTTTTTGTTTCAAAGTGGAAAACAATGTGGTTGGGTTAGGGGTTATGCTATGTGTCATCAATACATGACACAACCACAATGTCTGACTCATTCATTATTGGCCTGGGGCTGGTAGCTCAACTTGCCCCTATGCTCAACTTACCTCGCCCTCCCCTATATACACATAGACTTGCTTGGAAAAATTATAAACATCAATTTCTCAAAATCTGTATTTGTTTTTTTGTTATGTGTTTAGAATGCCTTCCTTATTGTCAAATCCAGGAAGGTATCGAGCATACATCCATGTATTTCTATCACTTTTTTTTTTATTTTTCATCTGAAGGTTCAATTGCTGGTGGGTGATGCTTCCTTTGAAAAATTCAAGAAAGTCAAGTTCATGAAAGGTAAGACGACAAATTTTGTCTGAAAAGAAAAAAAATCTTTAAAAATAAAGATAACTAGGTAATAGGGTGATATGACTATTGTGTTATAATTCTGCTTCTATAAATTGAAACGTTGTGTGTAGTTTGTAGGCTTGTAGAGTTAGTAGGCGAGACTGCCAGGGTGTTCCTCTTGTTTGCGTTAGGTTTGGTTTGGTGTTTGTCTGATATATAGATCTTCATGCTGCAAATTAACCTTGTGATGAAGTTGTACAGTAGATATCTTGTGCTTACTCATTTACTTATATGTCACGTTCTACTTAAATGAAAGTAGTTAAAGTAGCACTGATTTCACGAGAAAGTTTGTAAAACCAGGCTTAATTGTCACTCATTGAGGATCTAGACCTGGTACAGTTATAAACTGAACTTTGTGAAATGTTGAAATCTATGCTGAAAATAGTTCACACTGAAGGTCACCAACACAGATAAGTGCATGTGGGATAGCGTATTATTATTGCTTTGAACGTCGGCCCGACGCTTGACCCGAACCCCATGCTTATTTGCTAATTTCTTCCAGAATTCTTTGGCACATATTTTTTATTTATACAAACAGACACTTTGGTGGTCATTTCATTGGATTCTGTATGAACTCATTATTTAATAAATCGTTACCACAACTGGCATTAATCTTCAACCTTGAGATGAAGTTGTACAATAGATGTTGTCACGTTCTACTTGTTTAACATCACTTTGCATTTTCTGTTATCTTCAGTCTTGAGATGAAGTCGTACAATACATGTACATGGACATGTAGGTATTTTGTGCGTGCTCAATGCTCATTTATGTCAAGGACTGTGTTTGCTAGTGATCTTGCTGTATATAGTATCATTTTATACATGTAATGGTGAGGTCCTGCTGCCGTTGTTTTCTGTTTGTGCATTTTCATTTCCTGTACATCACGGACAGTTTGGCCTGGTTTCTTCTTAACTGGATGAAGTCTTACAGTCGTTGCTTTGTGCATTTTATAACGGAGCGTGTTGGCCTTGTACTCTTGTTGCATATAAACTAGGTCTATGTTCATGAAGTTGCCCACCAAAAAAGGGTGGTGCTGTTACATTTTTGGTCAATTTGTAGAGTTATTCTTGAATATTTTCATTGCCAAAGAAGCTATGCCATCATATTTAAGTCATGTTCGTTACATGTAGCTTATAATCTAGAAAGCTTCGTTGCACTGGGATATACAGAACTTGAGTTGAACATCTTAAAGACAGGATACCAGGGGCCCTGTCTTACAAAGAGTTGCGATTGATCCATTTCAATCGCAATTATGGAAGTCCATCAGTGCCATAATTTTTTCTACAGGAAATTTGCAAAATGTCTGTTGTAGACAAAGGAGAACACACCAAATTGTCAATATCTAGAAATTTTTTTTAACACATATGCATTTTATATATGTTGACTTTGCTGGCTTTCCATAGTTGCAATGATCAGATCAATCACAACTCTTTGTGTGATGGGGGCTTCAGAGTTGGTGCCAGAAGTGATGGCGCTAGTACAAAGTCAATGGGAATTCTCAATATTTTGTGCTATTTTGGAAAAAAAACTTTAATATCTTTGTGAAAACTTGACTTCCAACTAAAAAATTAGTATCAATTTAAAGCTAGAACATTCTTCTTTATTATTTATTGATTGAAAAATAAGTTTGGCAATGGCATTGTCATGTAAACATGAAATACAAAGTTGAATAAAAAAAGAAACAGAAAAAATCATCATTTATTTTACTTTTCACAACAATTCTATATAATAGTTACGCTTCAGTTCAATGTAGCTGTGGTGTAAAAAAAAAAAAAGGGTGTCATTTCTACTCATTCGATAGGATGAAAGTGATGCTTGGGTTTGCTGCGATCTTAAAGGTCAAGTGACAGAGGTCGGAGACAGTCAGACATCTTTAATAGAAGCAGTATTTGGTCAAATGCTTCTTTCAGATTGCATTATACCTGAAATCAGGTGTACAGTGTAAAGCAGATACATACACCCATCATGTAATAATACAATCAATAATAACACAAACAGTCAATAATGTATTTTTTCATATTTTTTCCCAAAACAATTGGCAATGAAATAGTACATTGTTAGAAAGGTCTGACTCTGTACCTGTAGTCTGTACTGTACAGAAATGTGATTATTTTGCTCATAGGGGAACTACATACATTGTATACAAACTATCATAAATATTAGATTAAAAATATATATTTTTCTATTCAACACAATTTAAGTAACACTTTATTATATGCCTTATACACTTTGTGCAATTTCTGATTGCATATTTGGGTTCATTGAACAATTTTCTTTCAGAAAATATATGATAATAATAGAGTCTATACAGTGAGATAAAGACAAGCTGAAGTGGTATTCGCAAAGTTATGCAAAAATCACCAAGTAACGCAAAAGTAGGTGACCTCATGACCTTCTATGAAATCCAACAAAAGTTGTTTTGCACATGCAATGTACATTTATAGAAGGGCTTTTGTCAGCAAATAATCTTCCTGATAGAAGAAGTAATACAATCGTTGGTTTTGACAACGTTGTCACAAATCATCAATCGCTAAACTGTAAAATTCTAAGACCTTTGTTTCGTTGTCATCAGATTTTTCATGCAATTTTCATCAATTTGCTTGGTGAATTTTACTTTAAGATACAATTATCTTCAGCCCAGGGTACCCCTTAAAACGTACAATATCAACATTTTACAGCACAATTGATGCAATCTCTTTGTGATGAATGAGTGGCACATGCGTATCAATCTGAGGGCCTCTGCACACCTAATGACAGCTCTGGGACCAGATTTTGAAATAAAACAAAGTGAAATTTAATGTAAATATTGAGATATGGACATTCTCGCTGTTCATATCAGAATACCATCCTCGTCAAATTTGTTTGAAATTATTTCATTTATTGATTGAATAAAATATGTATTTTTGGTTGTATTCATTTTGTTTTATTCATTTATCTATTTCTTTATAATTTATCTTTTGTTTGTTTGTAGTTTAAGTGCCCTTTGCCACAGGTGCAATTTTATAATTCAACTTTCTCAGTAAGCTCCATTCTTTAATTAAACACAGGGTCTGCATAGCCAATCCTTCCTATCCATTCTGGGTTTACACGTGCTAAATCGGGGGAGCGTTTCATGAAAGGACTTGTCGGACGTTTTATCCGACAAGTCCCATTTTATCCGACAGTTACCATAGTAACAGTGCCTCACAGCCAATCAGAGTCAGAGAAAGATGTCAGATCTGACAACTTGTCGGACAAAAATGTTGATGAAACACTCCCCAGGTCTTTGGGTTATTTTTTTTTCTCCTCACATTTTATCAACCATTTTATGAGGTGCATTCTAGTGTCATTTGAATTTGGAGTGCTCATCCATTAATAAGTTGAGTTGATGACAACATGTACATGTATTCAATGGCCCTTTTCTCTTTTGTCTAACATGGTATTCTTGTTTGGGTTTTTTTTTAATAGAAGTGGAATTAGACCCAAACCGTGCATGGTGCCCGAGGGTAGGCTGTAACACAGTCTGTAAGCAGACAGAGGAGAAGAAGCAAGAAGTGGAACAAGGGAAGAGCAAAGGAAAGAAACTCCTACGCATCACTGGAAAGAAATTCAGCTGTTCGAAGGTAGCATGCAGGGGTGTAGTATTTACTAATAATGCAAATAAGCGTATGAAATTAGCCCTAATTTTGTTTTGTTTTTTGTAGGTGGTTTTGCTTTAACTCATTTTATATAGCTAGTAGAATGCTAAGTATTTTGTGAACATATAAAATTTTACACTTCTAACAAAAATCTACAAAAAATTTCCTGAAAAAAAACAATTTCCTATGTATCTTATTTTTTTTTATTCTTATGTATTTCCTTTTTTCAAACTTTTTTTTTTCGATGAACTTTGTCAGGGACCCTTTTGACATCAAATAAATCCATCTAAACCAACCAAAGTAAACTTATATATCTATGATTTTTGGTTGAAAAACTGAATTTGCATCGACTGTGTTAGTCACGTAATTGAGCAAATTGACCCCCCCCCCACTAAGTTTAATAAGGGTTAAAATGTCAAAACGTTCTTATTTTACATCCGATTATGAAGAAATTTTCAGCGTTAAGCTTGTTTGATGTTTCTCTATTCAAATCAACATTTCTCTGGGGTGGGCTGTCATCATTTATTCATTAACAGAGACATAAACCATATCTATCACAATACCTTCCAATATTCATCATTTTGTTCTATCTCTTCTGCAGTGTGGGCTTACATTTTGTTCAATCTGCAAAGCACCCTGGCATGGAGCAAGACCGTGTAGTAAACTAGCCAAAGGAACTGGAAGCGTTTCAGGGAAGTCCAGAGGAACCTCCCATATTCTTGATATGTTAGGGTGAGTTTAAATTTACATTATGTCGTGTACGTCATTCCACTGCCCTGTAACATTATGGGTTATAGTGAGAGGTCGTTAGGCTTATTTTTATAATTGATCTCGGCCGACGATCACGCCCAAAAGTGGCACACAGGTTTCGGGGACATAATCTAAAAATATATTAATTTGTTTCATGCGAGTCCCCCCCCCCACCCCACCCGGCCATATGATCTCCCAAAATCCCCTGATGACCTGGAGAAGGTTAAAGCAACTCTTGAAGAATGCACATTTAGCTTTGCAGCTCCTAAACCATGGAACCAAATTCTCATTGCAATATTAAAGAAAGGCCCAGTTCCTTTTTTGTTAAGTGTTTTAGACTCACCTGTGTAGGTAAGCAATTTATAGATTTGTTTGGTTTAATATATTAAGGCTTGACATTTTCTCATCAAAACGTGGTGGAGTATTATCTGTTTAGTGGTTACACTAGATGTAAATTCATCTTTATTTATTTTTAATAATTATAATGATCCTCTTATTAGCTACCACTGTACAATTTCATGTTTAATTATTCTTGTTGATATTGGGATATACATATGTATCAATATTAGCTACCACTGTACAATTTCATATTTAATTATTCTTGTTGATATTGGGATATACATGTATCAATATTTATTTAGTGGTTACACTATTTAAATTCATCGTTATTTATTTTTGATAATTAGTATGATCCTCTTATTAGCTACCACTGTACAATTTCATATTTAATTATTCTTGTTGATATTGGGATATATCAATATTTATTTAGTGGTTACACTTATTTAAATTCATCGTTATTTATTTTTGATAATTAGTATGATCCTCTTATTAGCTACGACTGTACAATTTCATATTTAATTATTCTTGTTGATAATGGGATATATCAATATTTATTTAGTGGTTACACTTATTTAAATTCATCGTTATTTATTTTTGATAATTATTATAATAATAATAATAGTGTATATTTGTAGAGCGCACACACCGTCAGCAGACGCTCATGGCGCTAGCCGAGCAACAGTTCTCTTTTACAATTATGATCCTCTTATTACCTACATGTAGCTTTACTATACAAGTTTATCTTTACTTATTGTTATCAATAGTTCTCATGATACATAATCACCATTTGTCTTGTTATGCTTCTGTTTAGTATTCAGAAAGATGATTCAGATGAAGTGGCCATCAAACGTTGTCCATTCTGTCACATACCCATTGAAAGGGATGCTGGTTGTGCTCAGATGATGTGCAAGAACTGTCAGCATGTCTTCTGCTGGTACTGTCTCGCCAACCTTGATGTGAGTATAGATCGGGGGCCTGTCTTACAAAGAGTTGGGATTGATCCGATCAATCACAACTATGTAAAGCCAGCATGTAAAGTCAACATATAAAATGCATGTTTGTTCAAAGAAAATTCTAGTTATGAATGTATATCCATAAATTCATTGATATCTTGACAATTTGGTGTGTTCTCCTTTGTTTAAAAAGGCTGTTTTGCAAATTTCCTGCAGAAAAAATTGCGACACTGATGGATTTCCATAGAGTTACGATTGATTAAATCAGTCGTTAATCTTTGTAAGATGGGGCTCGGGTATGTCGATGGTTGCAGCGAAATGAGCCATAGTGCGAGAGATTCATGAGGATAATCTGAAGGGATTTTTGCAAGCTGCTGAGAAGGAAGCCTGCAAGATTGAAAAAAAAAATATTCATAGAAGGGAAGAAAAGAGATGTTAATTGAATCAATTGATCTATGTTACTTGCTGTACCACAATCTCATAATTCATGGGGGGATCGATCATTTCAACATGCTGGGCCATTCTTATGAAATAAACTTCCAAAAGAAATCCGCAATGTTTCCTGTCTTGCCACTTTCAAGAGATCTCTAAAACCTGGCTATGCACACAAGCTTTTTTGGTAATTGTTATTTTCCTCCCTCTTTTTAGTAGGATTTCTATCTTCCTTCTTTTCTTTATTGCTCCACGAGCATCTTTTTATGATTGATACCGGCGCATTAGGTGGGGGGGTGGAGATGGTGTTGGGGGTAGGGGTGGTAGAATGACCAGGTAACTAAAGCATTAGCTGATTTACAAATTAAAAAAAAAAAGATGAATCGATTAGGGAACATTGAAGTGAAGTTTGAGGGAATATCATGAATAACAAAATGCCCCAAGCAATTAAGGCAATAATTGAATAAAAGAGATACAACGGTGGTATGAAGAGCCCCAAAAATGTTTCAGAATGTATGAACATTTTTTCCTCTTTCCTTGCTTTTCATTTGAAAAAACGTGATAGATATTATGCTACGAAAAGATGAGTTTCCACAAAGTAGAAACTTTTAATCATTCTGATACTTAAAAAGTTTTTTATTCATTCATTTTTTTTTCTCCCTTTTTTTCCAGAATGACTTTCTCCTGCGTCATTACGACAAAGGTCCATGCAAGAATAAGTTAGGGCATTCCAGGACAACGGTCATCTTTCATCGAGCTCAGGTAATTTGTCTACATTAGACTCCCTTAATACATGCTCATGAAAAATGCAATATTAGGGTCAATGAAATGTAAATTGCCTCCTTGTCAATACCTGCTGTATCTATCGGGCAATCCCATAAAATATGTAGTCTGACCTCCTATATTTAGGACCTTTATGAAATTTTTGTGTCTTTGATTTCCGGCTCTTATGACAGTCTGTAATGCTATCAAATGACCATGACTAAGTCAGATTATGAAGTGGGGTAAAACTTGAGAAAAATGGGGGTCGGACTAACAAAAAATTTGATCATTTATGGTATTGCCCTGCTTTCCATTTGGTCTATAATTCCTCTTAAGGTTGTATATTAGTAGCCACAGTTTAATGAAACCTGGGTTAGCCGAGACCACACTTTTATGGAGTGCCAATCGCCAACTTCTTCACCAATTGAAAATTATTCTTATCCTGTTGCACAAAAGTTTTTTAATTGAGCTTTGAAATGGGAAGAATAGGAAAATGTAAAATTATAATGAATTTTAATGAATTCATTGATACATTATGATTGCTACGAATATGAAAAAAATATATTGTTAAGCTCAGCATTTCACAGAAATGTGGTTTTAAATTCCAGCTTAGACTGGGTTCGATTAAACCTACGTTTGATTATCAGAATATCGCCCTTAGGGTTCAACTATTTGTCTAATACTTCTTTGTTTATTTTCACTTAGCTAATGTGGTTAGGTGAACTTTTTATCAAGCCAAATGTTCATTTTACAAAGTAAAATGTAATAGGTAGATGAATTAGAATATTAGCCCAACTTGATATTAGACTAAGTGAGTATTGGAATAAGTGGGTATAAGACCAAGTATAGAGCAAATAGCCATTGGATCAGATCGAGAGTAGACTAAATGGTACTCTGCTAGCCACGGTTTAGCTAAACTTGGGTTCACTTGGACCATACTTTTATTATTGGAGTCCCAGTTGTCAACTTATTCACCAATTACAAATTGTTCTAATTATGCTGCAGAAAATTGTAAAAGATATTGTTAAAAAAAAATTGAGTCATGAAAGTGGAAGAATGAAATATAATGAAATTTAATGAATGAATTGGTACATTACAGATGCCACGATTATGGGAAAAAATATGATGCCCAGCATTTTATAGAAGTGTGTTTTAAAATTCCAGCTTAGACTAGGGTTAAACCCATGTTTTTAAATATCGGAATATCAAGTGTAGGACAAGTGGCATTAGAAAAATCAGACTATTCTCTAAGTACATGTGAACTAACAGACTATGTGAATGTGAACCAAGTGAAAGTCCAAGTTGAATGGTAAGTGAAAGGAACATAAATAACACTTAAAAGATTATCAAATACAGTTCTTGGAATTACCAAACCAGCTCCTTGAAAATAAATGCTTTGTATCTTTCCTACTAACTAACAGATTGTGTGTGTGTTTGCTGGTTTCGGATTCCTCCTCCTCATCGCATCGCCATTCCTCCTCCTCGTCGCCCCGTGCATCCTCTGCTGCAAGAGTAAATGGGGCCATATGTGCGATGACATGGACGAAGTACCCGAATGATAGATGCATTGTGTTTCATTAAGATGTTCATAGGTTGCGAATGACTTCATGTTGTAAATGATACATCTCTGTTACATGAATAATGAATCTATTGTGTTTCATAAAACAGTTGGTACATGTAAGTAACGAATGGCTTCACCCGCCACTGGTGATCCTCTTTTGTGCTAAAATCCTTTAGCTGACGTGTACCAGTTGTGCGTGATATTGTGCATTACTGTACAGACACCCTTGCGTATAAACGCTTACCAGGGCACCGTTGCATAAAAGTTCCTGTTATGGTTATGGTAACTTTGCATTGCAATGGTATCTTACACAGAATCCTTGATTCTGATTGGCTGATGAGCACTGTTACCATGGTAGTTACCGTTGGATGGCAAAGTTACCATAATATTAACGGGGCCCAGGCATTGTTTTGTTTTTATTTTCTCCCTTTCTTTTTTTGTCAGTACTTCCTTCACAGACAGAATAGGACACATTGGACCGTATTCTGAAGACGGGTTTAACTTAAACTCAGGTTTAAAGTTGTGGTTTAAGTGTGGACAGCCAATTGTTACATAAATCACTAATGGTGGAGATATATTTCAGCTCATTTAGCTCTCAAATCATTCATAATTGTCTAGGAAGTATATATAGATTATTGTCTTCACCATAGATGAATCAGGACAGAGCACAGTAAACACAAGAAACGTACAACTTAATAAAAAAAATGATACTTTTGGCTTCCCATACTTAAACCACAACTTTAATCCTGAGTCTAAGTTAAACCTGACTTCAGAATACGGGCCATTGTCTAATGGCTGGTGCACATTTTAGTGACTAAACAAAGGGCATTATACCAGAGACAAAATTTTCATTGACAAGATAGATGCCCACATCACCAGATACTTAGGGAAAATAACAAAGTGGAGTGCTTTGTAGATACATAACTAAATGTACACTGTTTATTTGATTCTGGCTTGGCCACACAGAATTCATGCACTTTCACCACTCCCTGGGGAGCATTCCAGGAAGAGCTTCCAAGCTTGTATGCTAGGCATACTATATTGGCATTTGCATTCTGTTAGATTACTCTGCACATGGATTTACGCACAGTTGGTCCCCTCGCTGCACATGAAAATTCATATCATAATTTCAGAAAAATGAAAGTAGTAAGGGAAACCGTGGATTGAATTAATCCGAGGTGCCCAATCGATGCAGTAGTGCGTATCCTCTTTGTGTGACTTGAGTTGACCAATGCGGTTATGCCTCTTATACCGCATGCAACTGGGAATTTAAAGGGGAACAGAGCCTCGGCAATAAAATGTTGTGTTTGGAAGGAAAAAAAATAAATTAAACAAAGATGTGAAAGTTTGAAAGAAATCGGACAAGCAATAAGAAAGTTATGGCTGTTTTAACATTGAGATCTCTAAGACTATGTAGATTTCAAATTAGCAACTGAGTAAGTTAATTATTACCAGGTGCAAGGACAACTTTCCAGTAGGCTATGTACTTTATTATCAGGGATATATGGTTTTCTCCTAAGTATGGCAGTAATTTAAATATAACCCAGGTAGTATATTGTTTCATGTCCTCATGAAAGAAAAGTATAATTTGAAATAAAACTTTTGGGAAAAATGATATTTTATCCATAATATGTATAGGAGTACATGGAAGAGTAGTCCTTGCCTTACATCGATATGATACCCATAGTCTCCATGGGTATAAATATTACCACTATTTACAACTTTTAACAATTCATAACTTGTTGTTTGTCCAATATTGTTCAAACTTTCGCCTATCAACTTGTCTGATTTTTATTTTCCTTATAAGAAACAAGTGTTTATTTGGGTTAGATCTTCCTTTAAGTGTGACTATAAAGTCACTCCTAAATACTTGTTTGACATCCGTAGGTTTGAAATCCGGACTACTTTAGAATGCGAAGCACCTACATGTAGGTTAACAAGGTCTTTGATAATACAGAATTGTTTAAATCCTTTATTGTGGAGAATTTAATACTAATTCATTTTATTCATCAGTGACGGGGCTTGTAAGTAGTTATTCTTATTGTACAATGCCTACTTCGCATGCGCAATGTTGCCCGAGGTCATGTGCACTTGTGGGATATGCTTTTTGCTTTCAATATTTTTGTTTCCTTTTCATAGATTACTGCAGGGAAAAACTTTTTGTTTTTCATATTTATGCTAAACTCTTAGGCTTTTTACAACACAAACAGCGAATATTCTTATTTGTGCAATGGTGCGAGATTTGGCTCATGCCTTATTGAATAGAGCATCTTTCTCTCACCGAATGCGAAATCTCGCACCATCGCACTCATGCCTATTTGTATACAGGTGTAAGGAAATGGTAGTATGTAGAAGTTATTATAATTATTATCTTTTGCAGCATTGCTGGAGTACTATTAAGCGCAAACAATAATGGAATGTTAAACAGTACGAAATGCAAATCATGTCATGTTTTATACCTTGAGCAAATATAAATTTTGTATATACGTTTTCTTTTGTCGGGTGTGGTTGATAATTAATATACATTGTCCCTATGTTTGTATTAGAGACATGGGACCTTTGCAAAGAGAGTTGAATATATTTTGATTTTTAGCGCAGCTGTTAGTTGCAAAATAATATGAATAGTCCCTAATCTCCATGGTGATTTGTGTATTAGTGTAGGAACTACTGTATGTTGGACTTTTACAAAGTGATGTTATAAAATGTTGTTTTGCAAAGGGCTGGCACCCTTGTTTTATGTTCAACAACAATTATGGTGATTGAATGCCTTTAACAGTTTAAAGACAGATGAAATCTGAAATGTTGTATGTTTATAGGGCTGAAGTCGTTAGCCTTGTTCCTTAAATTTAAGTCAACTGACCGTCGCTTTATTATGAACTTTCTTGATATACCGGGTAATACACATAATTCCCCCATATACATGTAGCAGTCAACAGGTTTTGAGTTCAGCCAATTGCCCTATACAATTCTACATGTAATCAAATTTCTTTTAAACAGCGAGGTGAATAAGTCATAAGACAACATTTACAAGTGGATAAACAAGGCTCTCTATATCCCTTTCTATTACCAGTAAATTGAAGCAATATTTACCTGGCAAAAATGTGGCTGTTACTGTAGAAAACTCAAAACTTATGGTAAAGTGGTATGCAAAAAGTTATTTCACATTAATTGTACATCGCTGTGTATTTCTTTGGGAATGTATGTATTCCTCCAATATTCATGAGGATTTTCATTTTTTTAACCCATTCATGATTATTCGTAAGGCTACAATTTATGGACCTGTCATGAATATTCATGATTCATATGCCTATTCATGACCTCATGATGAATAGGTTTGTATCTGAAGGCCTGTTCATGAATATTTATGAGGACTACCATTTGTAGTCCTATTGGAAAAAATGTGTGTTTCTTACTGTGGACTAGATGTTGAAGTATTTATTGAGTGCAACACTCAATATCCACTGATAAATAAATTTAATAAATATGTGTCAACCAATCTGTGTGTGTGTGTATGTTTGTGGTGTTTGAAAGCGTGTGTAAGGGTGTTTATCAATTATCTGTAATATTTCAATAAGTGTTCTTCGGAGTGAGTCCCACAGTGTATTATGTGCAGAACCAGTTTAAGTGTTTTGGCAGGCCTTTTTTTTCTTTTTATTTTATTTATGTATTTGTTTGCTTATTCACTTATGTATTTAATTTTAAATAGGTATTATCATTTTTTTTTTTGGGGGGGGGTCTTTTTCTTTGCCTTTATGCTCGCGATTCGTCATTGAGCAATCAATGCCAGATGTGTTTATCTATTTAGAATTTGTTTTTCTTTGTGGTTTTTTTTTCATTTCACATTTTATTCCACTTCAAGTACATAGGTGTTTGGATTGATATAAATCTATGTAGCATTCATACTATACTTGTTTAGTAAGATACAAATGTCATTTTTTATGCGTTAGTTTGTAATATTCTTTCTAAGCACTTGAGGGCACTCACTGAATAGTATTGCAACATGACATGTATACTCTTTTACAGATGTATCATACATTGATTTATATTTAATGAGATATGATAGTTTGATGTTTAATGGGATGTTTTTGTGGTTAAAAGCATGAAAGAGATGAATGGTTGATGATATGTAGTCAGTAACAAATAATTTCACAGCATGCGTGTACATGTTGAGCTGTACCTATTAAAGACTTTTGGTACTTGCACTTAATCGCCTGGGAAATTCCTAAGTTCATTACACAAAAAACAGAGCAGTTTCATGTAATTCATTGAATTTCATCATACACAGATTAGCATATGTTGGCCAATCGTCATCTATATACTGCATTGCATGTATAAAAACTTTAAAATGTTTTTGGTTTTTCTATTGGTGGTGGCATTGTTTTACGTGAATGCGATAGAGAAAGCCTGAATGCTTGAAAGCACGCAACAAGTGGACTGAAGGCTGAAGGTCCTCTCCGAGGGACTCAATTTTGGGGATGAATTTTAAAGCACCCTTTGAGCACCAAGTGGGTATCAAAACCAGGGGAGCGTTTCATGAAAGGACTTGTCAGACGTTTATCCGACAAGTCCTGTTTTATCCGACAGTTACTGTAGTAACAGTGCTTCACAACCAATCACAATCCAGGAAAGTTGTCAGATCTGACAACTTGTCGGACAAAAATATTGATGAAACGCCCCCCTGGCCACATGAATCCGAAACCCCCACTCTACCTGCTGAATGAGCTATCGCTATTTACAATTAGTGTGCAAGCACAGACCCATACATGTACTTGACGCTTTAACCAATAACGGGTCTAAGGTTAAGACTAGACGCCAAAGGCTTTGGCAGGTATTCTGTAGTCGGGTTTAAATTAACCCTGGTTTAAAGGTGTGGTTTAAGTATGGGGAGCCGATTGGAGCACAAATCCCTATTCAGTACACATTCAATTCATTTACTCATATGACACCCAAATTGTTGATAATCGTCAGGGAATGATAATTGAAGTATTTTTCTTCATTATGACAGCTAAAGGAAACAAAAAAGTACATGTAAGAAATATACAATATAAATAGAATTGTTGAAATTCTGGCTCCCGTAATTTTAGCATTATATATTAAACCCGACTTCGGAATACGGGCCTCTGTGTTCAGCAAATGAAAGCCAGCCACAGTACTAGTGCATCTAGTCTCACTACTTCAGACTCTGCATTATACACTATGCCAATTGTGAAAACCTAGGGTCTGTACCTACAGACTAATATACTGTGGCTTTATCATAATTGAATGCGTGTCATTGAAGAAGACAGAAGTTTGTGTTAAGGACTAGGTACTGTAGCTTATGGCAATATCAATTGAGTTTATTTATAGAGTCGTGCACTTTTCCAATGTATCTTGTTATCTGATGTATCCACTGTACTATACTTGTTATTAATCACCACTGCAACATGAATTGTATTCACAAAGCAAGTATCGTGTTACAAATTTGAATCTATAGTTACATGTAATTTGTGAATATTATTTGTGTTTTATGAATTCTTCTCTTGTTTTGCTAATTATAGTAATATATTCAAACTCATTATCCATGTATCAGCACTTTTGCATTGTCTTTATTTGCTCTATTTATTCTGTTGTGTGTATATATGGGTTTTATGTTCTTTGTTTAGCATTTCTGATTGAAAAAATATATAACTTGCCGCTATCACAGCAGTGTGTGTGTATCCCCCCCCAAAAAAAAAAGAAATTAAAAGAGATAAATGTATAAATAAATGATAATAAATGAAAATAAACAAATAGAAACAAATACATTCAGTAATGAATAATAATAGAAATAATAATGAGTTAAAGACTAGAAATTCATCATGTTAAATGTTGTCATTTTGGTACAAACAAAATATTCCCAATTGTATTCTCTACGTACATGTATCAAGGTTTAGTTTCATGAAGCGTTTTTTTTTTACTTTTCATATGACTCAGCAAATAAGTTTATGAAGTGCTATGGTGTGCGATCAAGTTTCAAATTATAATAATAAACTAGTTGTAGTGTCTGCTTGAGTTGGGTAATTCCTGTACAAAGCCAATGGAAATAACATAATTCAGAAGTCAATGGGTTAACGGAGTAGGATTTTATCTAGAATAACTTAATCTGATTTATCGCAACTATGCTTTGCACAAAGATCTTTGTGAAAAGTTAAGGTTACCTTGCCCAGTTCGAACCTTCCCCGACCTCAGAAATCTGTTCAACTTGGGTAAAGTTTTATTTAGAAGAGAAATGCCAAGTTGTGCTTCCCCGTGTCTAAAAAAAAAAACATCTTTGACTTTGTAAAAAATTGATTTTCCACAGGCCAAATATTTGCCCTCTGGAAGATCAATTTTTGCAAATCTAACTGTATTTGTTCACAAATTTCCCCATTTTAAATTAGTTAAGTTTTTGCAAAATTACTAATTAATGCAATTGGCATGTCATAGTCCTGGCATTCATGAAGGTATCATGTTGTACATACAACATTTATGAAGCACCCTTTGAGTGGATAGAATATTCATGGTGTGTTGACTTACGATTTACTGCGTACCTGTATCATGTAAATAAACTAACCTGTGAAATGAATTAATACCACATGATCCGTAAATGTTTGTCTATTTCTTGTACTTTACAATCGTATTTGTTGCAGTGGCAGCTATAGCCAGGTTTAACACAATACCATTTCCAGGGGGGGGGCAGCGGTAGATCCCCCCCCCCTTGAGAGCCATGATTAAAAATTATGTTAATGCTTTGTTTTTACACTTACATTTAATTTTTTTTGCTTGTCACATTTTCACTGGGAAAATTTGCTCCCCCCCCCCCAGCCCTTATAAATCCTGGATCCGCCCCTTTATATTGATTTTGCACATCTGGGCGATTTCAAGTTTGGTGTTGATGTTGGGCTATGTTTTAACATCATGGACCTGGACTGGGATGACAGGGTGCTGAGCTATCAGTATGTGATTTTTATCCCAGTAAATATTGCATGTACTAGTATGTAACCTGTAGGTTTAGGGTTATAGGGAATGCACTCAGTATTGTTTTACTAACACCAATCCCGATATTGAATTTGAAATTGACCATTGTGAAGACATAAGCCCCGGGCATAAGCCTTTGTTATGACCGAGTGTTGAACAGGTTTCATGGAAGTTGTCAGCATTGTTTAGTTGTCTTTCTCTGGCAGTTACCATAGTAACAGTCAGAGATCAGGGAACCATTTCATGAGAGTTGTCAGCACTGAAAAGTTGTCTTTCTCCGACAGTTACCATAGTAACAGAGACCAGTGTCTTTCAGCCAATCAAAACCAATGATTTCACTGAAATAGTCAGCACTGACAATTTAGTCAGTGCTGACAATTTTCATGAAACATCCACCAGAGCTTCTGAAATTGTCAATGCTGGCAATTTAATAGTCAGTGCTGACAACTTTCATGAAATGCCCCCGAGTGGATCAATGGGAATGTGGGTTTATTTTTTTCCGTAGATCTTTAATCTAAGTACCCTTGTGCAAGCCCACCCATATTCTAATGAATTCAGGATTTGCCTATGATACACAGGCCCATCAATGGCAAAATTAATAACATTTTATACTACGGTGCACTGCTATCTGATCATTATGATTTAAAGGACAAGTCCACCCCAACAAAAACTTGATTTGAATAAAAAGAGAAAAATTCAACAAGCATAACACTGAAAATTTCATCAAAATCGGACGTAAAAAAAGAAAGTTATGACAATTCAAAATATCGCTTCATTACAAAAACAGTTATATGAACGAGCCAGCTACATCCAAATGAGAGAGTCGATGATGTCATTCACTCACTATTTCTTTTTTTTATTGTGTGCAACATGAAATATTTTTATTTTCTCGTCATTGTCATGTGAAATGTTAATTCATTCCTCCCTGAACACGTGGAATTCCATTATTATAACATTTGTGCTTCAGACAAAGAGGTCCTAGCAAATCGGCAAATTCGTGAAAATTGAAATATTGTATAATAATTCAAACAATAAAAAACAAAAGAAATAGTGAGTGACATCATCAACTCTCTCATTTGGATGTAACTGGCTCGTAACTCGTTCATATAACTATTTTGTTGAAAATAAGCGAAACTTTGAAATGTCATAACTTTCTTATTTTACATCCGATTTTGATGAAATCTTCAGCATTGTGCTTGTCTGATTTTTCTCTATTGATTCAAATCAACTTTTTTCTGAGGTGGACTTGACCTTTAAGCTTCCTCAATTATTGTACTTTGAAATTCCATCTTTAAATGAATCGCAGTCAATACAGGAATCCGTCTTTAAATTAGTACTGCTGAAGACCACAGTATTCTTTTTATTGTTTCTTCGGTTTCTTTACATTCCATGAAAATCATGCAGGCAGAGTGATAAACAAAGTTTAAAGTTATCGTTGATAATCCATACTTGGTAGTAAATATTATTTCAGTGATTTTTACTTTGCCATTTCAAATCGGAATTATTTGGTATCATTTTTAGCATTTGCTATGAAATTTGACAAACGCAAATATGAAATCATTGATGTCTATTGCTACAGTTGCCAACCTGTGATTCCAACCTCTTAAAAAGCAATTACTTTGGGCAGTATCTATCTATTTTCCTTGTAGCATGATTTACCACCAGACCTGATTCAGAAGACTTATTCCTTCAGTGGTATTCTCGAGCCAATGAATGCATGATTGGTTTTCACTTTGACTTCTTTTTCTTTTGAATTCTTAAGAGTCTGTTATGAGTTGAATTATCAGTTGGCAGATCCAAATCCAATGAATGATTGTCTGTAGGACACGTGTACCATATTTGCAGTATACGAACAAGGAAAGGGTAAGGAGGGCAAGAAAGAATACAAAGTTATCCTCCTCGTCCACACCTTTGTCCAGATCAGCTGTATTGGGTGCAACTGACGTATTCCCCAGGTCTCCCTGTGTGTCGAATTTCAGCTCTTTTAGTCCTTGTGATGAGAGCAATTGATCAGTATGTCCCTGTGAGATATTCGGATGTACTGTACCATTGAAGATTCCTTGATCGCTAGCTCGGCAACCAAAGCCCGGAACGATTTCAAGGCTAGTGGTTGCATCCTCATAGTGTGATTCTTCTTTGACCTCAACAGATTTATCGAAGGAAAGGTACTTTTCGGAGGAATCGTCTGTCGCTGAGTTCTCAGGTGCAGTTTCTGCACTTGTCAATGAGCAGTATGAATCGATGCTGGCTGTTTCACAACAGAAGAACCCTTCGTCTTGTCCACTCCTGCTGCCAAGCAATTCCTTGCCTATCTCTGAAGACTGCTCACTATCCATGCTCTTAATTCTATCTCCGCAGTCTTCAATGCAGTCCAGTGACAACTTGCATGGTGGCCTGTGGTTGATAGAAATTTTCTCTCCTGGAGGAGGCCATTTTAGAGGAAATCGCTGAAGACTTTCCTCACAAATGTCAAAAAGACAGTCCAGAAGAGTAAGATCATTTTGAGGAAGTGGTGAAGGTGATCTGCTAAGCACATCTTCAAATTGAATGGGTTCAGGTGGCGAGGGGGACACGCCTGAATGGCATGATGCAGGGACGACATCGCCCATAGCAGATACTGTTGCAAAGTTGACGATGATGTCATCAGCTTCGAATTCTGGGGACATGAGTTCTTCATTGTACTCCTGTTGTGGAGGAGGAGGTATACAGATTGATGGTGAATAAGGAACCATTAGGAAGTCACCGTCTGTTACATCGTGATGGTCTAAGATCTCGAAGGAGCTACATGGTGAAGAAAGATATCCAGGGGACAGGGAGCTACTATCGCTAGGTGAGGAGCAATAGTCTGCTGGGCTTCTGGCTTCCTGTTGTTGTTCTCTTCCGAGGACATCCTGACAGGGATTACTATCTCCATGCTTCAATACTTCCGTTGCAGGATCATCTGCAGTATCCTGGCCAGGATGTGAATCCAGGTGACATTCAGCCGGCTCTACACTGAATTGATCGAGTTCAGTAATTCCACAATCCCTTAATTCCTGAGTGATAATTTCATCATGTGATGTGTCCCCATCAGCCTGTAATTGAACTGTTATGACCTCTTGACCAAGTTCTGAGCTTCCCACTCTTTCGTTGGGTTCACTTTTTACATCGCCAGGAACGTTTGTATCTATTCTCGCAGAATCTCCTTCCTCGTTCACTTGCATATCACCTGGACTTTGCTCGTGAATAACCTCATCTGGAAAAGGAGCTTCTACATCCAACCCTATGATTTTAATATCAAACAGGTTCATACGATTTGGATTTGGATTTTCTACATCTATTCCAATTAACTTGATCTTGTGACTTTCAAAGGATGTCTGTTCGCCTTCTTGAATGTTCATTTCTTCTGATGAGTTGGCCTTCCTACTCTGTGAATCTGGATGTAGGTCAACACCTATAAGCTTCACGACATGGGGTGATCCCAGATCAGAACTATTGTGGTCGCCTTCCTGCATCTGCTTATCATCAATGAGATCATAGCCAACTCTTTTCTCGACCGGCCACACCATATCTGTGCGTTGGGGCTCAAATTTGCCAGGGGTGTGTGTAGACGTCTCGTCTTTTTGAGAATCTGAGATATTGTGTTTACTTGTGTTTCTTGATAGATTGGTCGGATTTCTTTCAACATCTTTACCATGTCCAGTGATATCACAGTGATCATCACTGATGACAGTCTCCATCAATGTCTCCCTTTTAATATTGGAGTCCGGTGGTGAAATTGATTTGCGATGTTTATCTCTATCTCTGGCTCTATCTTCTAGATGCTCTGGTTGATTGAAACCTTCACAGGGACTTTTCAGAATTTCCGGTCCATTAGAATCTGGCTCTGATTGGTGAAGAAGTTCCCTGTTTCCATTACGATCACCGGGGTAGATATCACTTCAATATCGATTGACCGCTCACTATTTTCGCCCTCGTCATTATCCCCAACTTCATGTATGTCAAATTCAGATGATGTTTCTGCAGAGAATGGCCCATTTTCTCTCCCATGAGCTCCAAAATCACCCATTTCTTCTGTTTTGATATCTGTTGCAGATCGATCACATCCCTCGCTGAATTCTGATTGTGGCATATCCTGTCTGTGGGCCACATCCTCCTTTGCTGAGGAATCGACCACAAACTCACATGCTGCCAAAGAAGCTGATGCGGACGTATCCCCAAAGTCCCCGTGTCCTGTAACGGGTTTGGCGTCGCTGCATCTTGATTGCATACAGACATCCAGTAACTCGGATATCAATTGCTTCACCTCATCAGCCATCCTCCGTCCCCTGGCAATGATCTCAGTCACGGCTTGATCTTGAGAGAAAACATTGCTTCTTTCTGGCGCATCGGCATTCGTACCGGTAACTGACTGCGGAGGTGTCGTTTGGACGTAGAGGGTTGTGTTGTGATCCACAGTATTGTCGACAGCAGAACAATCCTCGAGATCATTACCACTTTTCTGAGGAACATTATCAGATGCAGTACGATTGGAGTCATGGAATTCTACCGAGTATGTTCCTGAGACACATGAAGACGTGTCTCCGTTTACTGAATGGCAAGAGAGAATTGCGTCTTTGACAGTTTCCACACTGATGTTGCTATTGCTGTCGCAGTCTCCGTTGGTTGCAGTTACTTCCTCTTCCTGGAAAAGATTGTCATGACTTCGTTGACAGGAAAAAATGGCACACGAATTTTCCATGGATCGATGAGTGTCACTTATGCTGCCCGTCTCAGTAGTGCCAGACTCATCGTTTAGGTTTTGATTAAAGTTAAGTGTTTCATCTACTGCCTCTTTGAAACTTGTGACCTCTTCACTTTGTAGATCAACGTTTGGCGATGATTCGTTTTCATGGGCAAACCACGTGTCTGCTTCGGCGCTGTCCTCTTTGTTGTGTAGTTGGATTGCAATGTCTGAATGGTGGCGTGGTTCATCCCCCGTCTCGATATCGCTAAGCGTGCAGGACGCATTGGAGCCATAGTGGACATCGGCTTCAATGTCCTGTGTCAAGATGATGTCCGAAGCATCGGAATCTTCGCTGTCACTCGGCTGAGACAGAAGGCAGTCATCGGCTACTATCGTGTAGAATAGGCCAACGAGGTCGCAGGAGTTTGTTTGGGATGAACGGCGATTTGTTTGATTCCTTGCCTCCTGGGGAATGAATGAAAATCAACTTTTGTGTCAAAGTGTATGACTTTGTTCACCATTGACATGGTTGAAGACGTTTTGTCTCGTTATCTCCAGTATTCTAAGATTACATTTTTCTATCATGTCTATGTAACTCGGTTATCCCTGCCCCCTCATTATACTATATTCAATCAAAATAATTAATTTGATCATTCCGGTCATAATGTTTCATTTAACAGACCAAGGAAACTCGACAAAATATCAAATTAGTTAATCATCTTTTTTCGAGCAGGATTTCAATTTTGTGCACTTTGATCAGTGGCATGGTCATGTGGAGGGGAGGGGGGGGGCGGGTCGGGGTTTGTAATTATTGCCCCACGCCCCTTGATCTGTTGATCGCGTTTTCTAAAACCCACCTTCTTTGTTCATACATAAAGCTAAACTCGATCTACCCCGCTGAGATAAAACATGATTAAACTAACTGTCCAAATGTCTTCTTTATTCTATTTTTTACTTATCGATGCATGTCACGGCGCATTGCAATTCATTTTTTTTTTGCTCATGCTATAAAGGCATGTTAACCTAATTCAATTTGTCCCCTTTTCATTTGATAAACTACTCTTCTTGTTGTTCTCTTTTAATATCATACCCTCGAGTATTCTTACAAACGTAATTATTCTCTGAGCATGTTCGTGTTAAAAACAACTCTACGAAGGATTCATTAATCACCTTTATCCAGCAGAATACTAATCATGTTCATTCTAGTCAGTGGCATAGCAGAAGGGGATGATTGCCCCCCCCCCTCACCAATTTCATGATTGAAATTCTAAACTAGTATGTTTTTTTTAGAAGTTCGTATACCTTTGAAATAGAATACTGGCAACAATTTCTTTCTTACCGATGTTGTGTTTTGAGAATTTGGATCTCTTCCCGTAGCGCCTGTTCCGGATGATCTTTTAGAATGAGGGATAAACAAAATGCAAAACAAAAATTTAGATGGGGGCGTTATGAACTTTGCAAAACAATAAAGTATGACATGTTAATTGTCATGGGGGTATGTAGATAGTTATCTACGGCTCTGTCACTGTCCTTACTGGGTCGCCCGAGACAAAAGGCGCACGACGGATTCAAGAACATAGAAGATGTATTGTCAAATGCCCTTCGTGACGACGAATAAACAAAAAGTCTTTGTCAGGTTTGTGGGCCCTTAGTGGATCAAAACTTGACAGCAGGTTTATCCTGGATCTCTGGACAGGCGAGATCATTACGTGCACCAGCTCCGAAACTTAGGGCGAAATTCAGTGCTGCTCAGGTTAACCAATTTTTGACATAGTCCCTCTATCTATAGTCATTTTGACGGGCATTTTAATAGATTTACTGTGTTCCTAAATGTGTCGTGCGTCGCAAAGCGAAAATCCATTACGAGGCTTCACTTTCGCTCTCATTTAATGCTTCCTGCACTAACAATGAGAAAATAGGTTTATAATTATCTACCATGACAAACTGTCTCAAACCATTATAAACAGAGGCATGCAGTCATGGCAGGTGCGGCACAAGGATATTTCGAGGGTGTGGGGGGGAAGAACTAAAGTTGGCATACATTTTCATCAATTGTGGAGTGTTTGGGCCTCTATTGTTTATATTCCCTTTTTTCTCTTTGGGATTTTATATGTATATGTACTGGTAATAAAGGGCCAGTGACAGTGACCTGTGGTAATAATCACTGACTTACATATAGATGACTTTGGGTCTATCCCCCCTACCCCATGAAATGAAAAAAAAATATCAAAAAAAATCACAACCAAATGAAAAAGTATACCATAATTTTATATTTTTAGATGAATCATGTGAAAATCTTTCACAAATCATATCACTTTCAAATGGCCAAAAGAATTATATTCGAGCGCTTTTTTTTCATTCTGCTGATAGTAATAATGATAGTGCACAAGGAACGGATGTTATCATTATCGTCATGACACTTACAGCTCCGTTGAGTCTTGATGATTCCTCCTGCCGGCAACCATGGTAACGTCTGTTTGCAGAAACTCCTCTTCCGAGGTCCATTGTTTCATATACGCAGGTACTGGTCTAAAGATTAAAATTTTGGATTCCCAAAATGAAATGGGCGAAATACACAATTCAACAAAAAAGGAAGTCCCCTCTTAAACAAACATCAATAATTACCGAACCAATGCGAGTTTTTAATATATTTTATACATGAGCGTGTAGGTAATTTTACAAGCTTCTCTATGAGTAAATGTTATGGACGTATTTTACGTCATGCTTCAGTGAGCACCGTCAGAAGGCAAAAATGTCACTTTTCAAAAGTCACAAGCCAAATATCATGACTTTGATACCATTTTATTGGAACTAATTCCACATTCTCATCATGAAAAAAATAGTCAGATGGCTTGTAAAAGGTACTTTCTGAAAGACGATACAACTTTTTTTGGCTAAATTTCACGGTTGAATAAACATAAGTTCAAAGTTGCTATAATTGGATTTTTTAACAAATTTCTATCATTAAAAATGATACAATATGATGACAGTTATTTTGGGGTAGAGTATCTTCAACAATATTCATCGTTTCACGGTTCAATGAACATTTATTGAAAACAAAAAATACGATTTTCAAATGTCATGGGCAAGTATTGTTACATTTTGGTAACTGAAAATGATCTTTTCTCAACTTTTTCTTTATGTTCATGACCAATTAACATGTGGAATGTGATAAGCTCTTTTTTACTTTACTGGAAAAAATGCAATTTGTAACTCTGGATATCTGTCACAAACTTCCTTGCATAGTTCATTTGATTTGATTTTTATGAAAATCCCGGTGTTCAATGCATCAGTGAGCACACAATATTCGAAAGTTATTCAAATTAGAAGAAAGTCCAAGGCCTTGGCCCCACTCTGTGGCTTATCGAGTGGTTATTTTGGTGTGCGCGCCTTTTAGATAGTGTTACTCTGAAGCCATGTGCGAAGTTTCATGAAATAACTGTTGGTAGAAGTAACAAAAAACCGTCCATGAAACAAACCCTCACTTCATATTTGTTAAAATTTTGACTTTCTCTCTCATGGACTTGTGTACATTATGGGTGCATATGTTTAAGGATAAGTAACCCCTTATTCAATATGGAAGAACTTTTTTCAAGGCTGCCTTTGGCAATGTCATTTGGCAGAAATGTTTATCAAACTATGGCAGAATTCAGTGCAAAAATAAAATCGATTTGTTTATTTATGGATGAGTGAGCACGCATCAAAGTGGGAAAATTGGTGTTTTCAATGTCACAGACTCATTTCAAAGGGTAATAAAGTGAATATTGGGGGCAAAGTTGGTTTAAAATGTGACTAATTGCTGTTGTTTTTATCATCCATCATTATTATCACTACACACTTTCCGAACTTCAAACAATTTCATGGTTGAGCGAGCACATTCGAAACACCTCTTTATACTGCATAATTGTTTTCTTTTCCTAACAATTTATCATGATCAGTTTAATTTATGGACAAATCAGCGGTGGATCCAGAATTTTAATGGGGAGGGACCTATAATCGGGGGAGCCACCAACATTTTCAAATTTTAACATGATCTAACAAGTTTTAGAAGATACTATCATATACCTCCATGAGGAAACGTCATAATAAAGGGGCCGCGGAACGGTTTTCAAAGGGGGGGGGCCTGACCATGCAAAAAATCATAATCGTGGTCATTTTTACATGTTTGTACATGCTTTTTGAAAAAAAAGTGCGGCCCCTGCAATACAGTGTGCTCACTCAACCATGAACATACAGTATCAAAATTACGTGTGGGGTGGCTAAATGATTGATAGTAAAATAGCATAACACCATAAAATTCAGCTAAAAACAACTTTTGCCCAAATTTGTATTTGCACAATCTGAGAAACGACTCTTGTGACTTTCAAAAATTGTCATTTTTAATTCAATCTTTATTATTATTATTATTATTTGTTTGGCGTCACCTGTGCCTGGGAGGCGAAAAGCGAACTGAATCACTGTGACCCGCAGGTCTCTTCTCCCGATATAACTGAGGGGGGGGGGGGAATGCAGGTGGACCACTACACCGGGGTTTCCCCCTACTCTTATACGAATAGTGCAATGGGTTCTTAACGTGCAAAGGTTACACATTTACTCATGCATGACTAAACGGATCAATCTCATTTTTTTTCCAAAGGAGTTGCTTAATGAGTGTAGAAAAATACCTACGAAATATCATCTCAAAATAATTCCGTTCAAAAATTACAGCAATTTGATTTAGGCTGTACTTGCTTTTTTGTTGTGTATAACACATTTTATCAATGAAAGAATGAACCAAATTAAAGGTATGGGGATCAAAATGACATGGATAGATCAATTTTTGCAACGATGACATTAGTCCTTTTGTGTATGTAATGAGTAAATGGGGGAAAATTAATCTCACCCCTACGTCTGAGTGACGCAGATGCGACTAATTTGAAACATCTCTTTCGTGAATATATAGTTGTTTGCAACTTGAAATTTCACAGCTTCACATTTTTTAGTCCGATTTCATTAAAATTCTCTTCCTATGGTATTTGCTTTTCTAACTGTATTTAAAAAACCATACGTAATTTGGATTCTGTATTCAGGGGCAATTCCGTAAAATAATAACTTTTTTGGACGTTAGTAGTATAGGTGTACCTATAACGTCATAACTAATCCCTATTGTTCTAAACAATAGAAATATGAATTATGATATGATCCTATTGTTCTAAACAATAACATAAAATATTAATCCTCTTATAGAAATATGAAATCGATAAATATGAAATATGAAGTATGGATCATAGAAATATGAATTATGGAAATATGAAATATGATTATCAGAAACAATAGAATATGAATTATGGAAATATGGATGACGTCAACGAGAACAATGAAATATGGAAATATGAAAATATGGATTATGACTTAAAACAATAGAAATATGAATTATGGAAACATGGAAATATGGATGACGACACAGTGGAGAAAGATAGGAAATATGTAAATATGGATCATGACCTAAAACAATAGAAATATGAATTATGGAAATATGAAAATATGGATGACGACACAGTGGAGAAAGATATGAAATATGGAAATTTGAATGATGGAAATATGAAATATGACATCATAGCCCTACTACAGAACTAACAGAAGAAAAAAGAGAGCAATTCATAGACATTTTCATTAACGAACTTCAACGTTATAATATTGACTGGAAAATAAAAATGCTCAAAGATTTGAAAATTAAAATTACGCCATGAAATTTATTATCGATTCAAATTTACACCTCTTCTCCAGATCCACGTTTAAGACATATATATTATTTTCATTGCAGCCGGTTCAAATCAATAGTACCAATATAGCATAAGAAATGTATACACAGTTTCAAAATGATGTTGGATACACAAGAATATCGTGCATCTGACCAGTCAATTATAACGTTGAAGTTCGTTAATGAAAATGTCTATGAATTGCTCTCTTTTTTCTTCTGTTAGTTCTGTAGTAGGGCTACGTTGAAACAGCAACATCAGGTAGCAGATACCAACCAGGCAACGTCTGTAACTCTGCAGATTTTCTCTGTCCGTCAGCAGGCTATGTGAGATGATGAAGTCCGCTGCTTCTTGCAGGTTGGCTATGTCAATCACCTCCAAACGTTGAAAATCCGACCTGTTTAAAATGACTTCGCATTCTGCTGCAATCTTGTAATAATAAGCATTAGTTGACAGTCTGTTTAATATCGCCAACAAGACCCTTTTTTCTACACAGAGTCTGGACGTCTTCTTACAGCTTCCTCCGGTTGTCTCGCCTGCTCCTTCCGTCCGAATGCCTGGTGTACAATTTGGAGAGTCAACCCCATCCCGTCGATGCGGAGGAGGCTGCGAAGACGGGCTTTCATCGCCGCGACCGTCATCTCTGGAAGGCTGATTTTTAGGTATCCCACAAAACTCAAACAGTTCAGTGCCTCTGGTTTCAGCCACATGATTCGGGCTGTTTGGATGTAGAACAGTTCTATCAGCCCCATGTCCAGCTGACTGGTGGCATTCTCCACTTTCACCCTCTCCTGGTCGGTTAATTCGCCGTCCACTTCGATGAAGTTTGGCATAGTCTCTACCGCTCTCAGCATCTCCATCAAGATGATGTACTCTCAGAGGATCATCAGTTCGATTCTCTCGATGTCGTAAGCTGTTGCAGTGTAGATCATGATGGATCATAGAAGCGTAGTAGTTGTCGATGAAATTCAAAATGTAAATGAATAATATCAGTCCAAGGTCGATGTCTTTTATGCTGGGTGTTTCTACCTGGTCACTCGTCATTGAACCTGTCAAGTTTAACATGCCTTTTGACCTCTGTTCAAAACAGCCATGGTGTCATCCGATGTTGCAATGTGTCTTTTTGACCCGTACGTCGATCAAATCCGCTCGCCCATTCATCTCTCCATCGTGACGACCGGAGCACCCATTCTTGCAACGCGTCCTTTGACCGGAAAGTCGATTAAATCCACTCGCCCATTCATCCTTTCACCGACCCAGGCCCTTGCGAAGACAAACACTTCCTCCTTTTATTGTTTCCATTGTACCATAGAAACACCCGTCCTCGTTACGACTCCCTTGTTTCTTCGCATCCCATTGTACCCGTCTTATCGGGTTTGACAACCACGGGCCTGTCAATCTTGTCTCTCCCCTGAAATCTCGACCTGGCACCCTAATCCATATTTTCAAAATCCTGCTTTCGTCGTTCTTGATCCCCGTGCCCCCCTTCGTTTCCATCGTCGTACGGTGTCATAATTACTAATCCATATTTCATGTTTTCATGTTCCTGGTTGTCGCGTCCACGGTGACGTCATCCATCTTGCATGTTTGCATATTTCTTATGATTCTATTGTTTACCAATGTCATATTTCTTTGTTGCTCATACTTCGTCTTTTCCATGTTTCTCTCTTCACGGTTTGTCGTCATCCCTCATTCCATATCTTCATA